>NC_051134.1:13844495-14144495 GCF_014839805.1 Manduca sexta | reverse complement strand
AGAGTCATTATTATTTTATATCATAGCTATATTATTCATTGAATGATTAATATCGTGTTCCTTTTATGGTACTCAAATATAATTAAACTAATATTTAATTCCATAAGCTTCACTTTGCATTGTTGATGGGTTTGTTCGGGACGGGTCAGTATTCCGCGGTTAACTTGTCTGTTGGCAGGGCGTTGACCCCTGATTACACGCGGACCTGGTTGGCAGGACGCTTGCATAGTCGTATCAATTGACATAACATATAAGCTTAAGTATGGTCCCATAAATCGATAAGTCTAAAAAGGTAACTAGAATATAAAGCGAGGTGAACGTAGCGCGTTCCTTTCTTAAAGAAATTTCGCGAAAATAAAAGATGTTTCAATTAACTTTTTTCAGGTAAAGAACGTTTGCAGTATGTTTCACCTTGTGATATCTCCTAAAGTGGTCTTTTAGACCTGCTTATTTTGACACAAACAGGTTACTGCTCTTTTGAGTTAATTAAAGTGATACAAAATTCCAAATGCATTGATACATTTTAAATGGCATGACGTAGGTATTTAAATTTAATTTATCTTGTTCGCTAAAGTTCATTTATTATTCCGTTTTAAATATATTATGTAAATTATTTACTTATTTTCATATCCTCATATTCTGCTGCTTTTAGCAACTTCAAAATTCGAACTGACGTTATTCTCCCAAATTATTTTGCTGTCATCAAACAAAGTTAACAATGTTTAAAGTAAAAACAAAATTTGGAGAACATTAATTGACAACTGTCGAATGTCGCATTTTATGAGACCGCACAAACAACTCTACAATAAACAGGCGTTTGCAGGTCAGCGTAACAACTAAAAACGTATCAAGATAACTCTAGCAATTAAACATTAGTTAATTCGGTTATGTATCGGGTGAATCATGACAAGTGGTGTAGTGCAAATCAGGTTATCGATTGGTAGTTGTTAGTGACACGGGCCGGACGTCGACCCTAGGCGGCCCGGGCGCACGGTGCACGCCGCATATTGCTTCGTTGCTCTTTATATTTGGCCCTATGAATACCCATGTCCCTTCAATGTACCGTAAACATATTGCTTATAGTAGAAGACTATAACACAGATTTATCATAGATAATTATTGAAGTAGCTGTTTCGCTAGAAAGCTCAATAAAGAATACAACAATTTAGAACGGATTGTACTTTTTGTTCCATTGATTGAATTTCGAAAGGTAAAAAGATTTACTCATCGCTCCGAGATGAAAGATTGTGCAATTTGGAAACTATAAATGTGCGGAAAGTTGTAAGATGTAAAAAATAACTGGTGGTTGTTTGTGTTTGATTAAACACTTTCATTATACGAATTAACGTATCGTTAACTTATTGATAGATATGTTTCAAATATAATATTGATTTTTATTTGACTCCAAATTGTATTATTTTTTATCACCTTATACGCCTAGTTGTCGAATTCTTGTACTATAAAAGCCTATCAACTAGATTCGCCACACGAATCTCCTCATCAATATTAATAATTGTTTACTTCAAAACACATCCGCCTACTATTTTCATTTTGGATTAAAAAAGCGTTATGTTGCTTTATGCGACCCGTCATGCCATGCGTTTCGGGGGATTTCTGCATATGGAAAAAGCGCGCGTAAACCCTGAATGGCGACATGGTAGTTACGTAAAAATTTATATGTTAAGGTATCAAACTGTTTTGTGAATACACCTAACTCATGATATTTCATATACTTAGATAAAATAAAATAGAGTTGAATAAGGAAAGTGCCGTATCCACAATAGACATAGAGTAGAAAAGTATAAATTTATATAGGCAAGATAGAAGCAGTCAAATGAAATTTATTATTCGCAACCTCTTGATTCAGTCGAATAATTTACCCGTACTCATAATCAGAAGCGGTTCACGAAAGCGGAACCCCGCAATCAATTATCTAACAAAGTTTAAAGGAAACGAGGGTCTCGAAATACGACCAAAGAGGTCGGAGGAACGGGGCTGGGTCACGAATTTTACGGGTACGGATGCTCTCGACCCCAACTCAACTGGCAAGTGTGCCGCGGAAGTATGTAGGTTAACATCAGACGCGCTCGATACGCCACTGCTGCCGTTGTCGACCACCTAACCTAGATCAGGGGTGCGGAGAGATCGCTTATGAAATCTGGCGCACGCTGCATAAATGAAATGCCATTTTATGTGCTTGTTTGATTTAATTTGATACCGCATTAGTGTGCTTCCTTTCTACATTATTTCGATCACAATGTTTCAAGCGAATGATATTGATTTTGCTTTTGTTTGCGATTTTTTTCCTGAGAAGTTTCGGATCTGCTTTTCAGGAATTTTGCAAAAACCTTTCTTAGAAGTTGCCTACGTATAATTATCCTATATATAATCTACCCACTAAATTTGGCCTTAGGTATTTATTGTTCCTGATATTTGATCATTAATGAATAAGTTATATCGTATGTATAAAGTTACGTAGAAACAATTTTATGGCAATCGGATTTGTTATGAAAGATAACTAATCTGTGGCATTAATGTAGCAACAAGTTTCTCTTCAAATGGAAACTCATTTTGAACTTACATAACAGCTATTTACATTGTACCTACGTATCTAAATATTATTATGTTTATGAGGGTAGGAACATAATAAAACATGTGTTTATTGAATATAACAATTATTATTTATGTACCATTGTTTTAAATTCTTATATTATAATATTATCTAAATTCACCAGAAAATAGAAATCTATGTTTCTCTTTCAGAGATTTGCATTGTTTATTTTTTTATAGTTAAAATATCTGCCATTAAATAACACAATATCTAATTCCTTTCACATCTGCTTCCACGAAGGCAGCTCGACGCTCCTAAGGCCTCGCTCAGGGAGTGTGCCGAGGTATCGCCGCGATAGCTGCTGACGTCACGCTCTGCAAAGTATTTCGCTGTTTCACTCAAACTGCAAACGTCAAATGTATTTAATTTGTAAATGCGATTTAATCGTGGGGTACAAACAGGTAGTTGAATGTCTAGTGGTGTTTATAAAATAAATAAAGGGAATCTTTCAGTGATGGAAAAATCTTGATCTAATCCTTATTCGATCTGATGGAAATTGGCGTCTGGAATCTACTGATTGTGGATAATTGCATCAACAACCATTGACTTGTTGCACAGATCATTTCCGCCGAACACGCCATGTTCCTGTCGACATTTAAACTGTCGTTAATCATCATTATTGACTTCCCATATTGTTGGGAAAAGTAAAGATATTATGATATCGTTGACGTGGTCTTTAGATATCTTTGGTTACTTCACGTAAGTTAATAAAAATAGTTTACTTCCGACATCGATAGAGAACGATACCGTTAAGGTACAACAATTTGATTAATTTGTGATCATAGTATTATTGATGATAACGTGTTTTTATCGATCTATTTTACCGCAGCGCATTTCTACCTTGGTTACTTTGAGCTATACACGTAGAAGTGAATGTTTTAGTAATGTTAAATATTTTTCGTTCGCCTTGTTAGTTCTAACCTTGTCACAGTAGGGTATGCTTTTTAATAATACGGTCATGTTCAACGGTAACTATAAAATTTTGTTTGTTTCAGTACTCAAAAATAACCAATTATTTACATGCACAGTAATAAGCAAAAAATAGTTTTTACGTATATTTATGGCATATTTTAAGTTTCCGGAGTGCTATAGTATACTTTAATATTACTATGACAAGACTATTACGTATGGCTTGTAGGATATATTTAAATGAACTTGACCCATTAGGGAAAGTAAATTAGCATTTTAAGTTAAGAATAGTTTTTTTTTACATTTGTTCATTGATCCATTGTACTTTGATCCGTACTAGACACACTAGTCCTATAATTGTTTAAAATTATTTTGTCATACTAATCTGTTCATGAGTCAGATCGCTGTAAGTTAAATGGGAAAAAAATCTTCTCTCAGTTAGTTTAGTATCAGTATTGCGTTTGCAAGGAAAGTCGTTCCGTTTCGCATAAAGCTCGGGTGCTTTTGTGAATTTTATTTCACTCTTTTGCAATGTATATACCTATATGAATTGCAAACAGCTTATTAATTGTCGTGTGCCTTAAGTAACATGTAGTTAAACTTTGATTTTTAAGTGAATTTCATCTCTTTATGTAAACTTAATTTATACATTAATACTGTTTTATCTAGGTCACAGTTTAGGTAAACAAATTACACTTGGTTATTATTCATTTATTTTAATATAATGGGTGTCCTATAAGTCAACGTCTAAACTAAAAGGGGCTATAGGTCAAGGCCTGGCAGTCCATGGAAAAATACGAAAAAAATCCCGCCTCTAAGATCAGAGAAATCGGGGCAAATGCAAATTAAAATCAGATTTATTGACCACCTCGAAAGAAATTTGTAAGTGCTTTTTATTTATACCTAGTCTTGCCATAAATATTGTAATAAAGAAAAAAGAAAATTGTTAACTGCAAATAACATTTATTACTTTTACAGTGTGTCAGTTTAATACATAAATATAAAACAATTAAAAATATAAAAAGCTTATTCGAAGTGGTCTCCATTGGCTGCAATACAGTCCTTTAAACGATGAGGCCAGTTATCAATAGAAGCACGCACTCTTTCCATGGGAAAATTCTTCACTGCCAATCGTATAGATTGTTTTAGGGACTCAAATTATCATGGCGTTTAGAGCAAGCTGTACTCTCTAAAACTGACCACAAATCATAATCCAGCGGATTAAGATCGGGACTAGACGACGGCCAGTCTTCAGCTCTGATGAAGTCCGAAACGTTCGATTCCAACCAAGACTGCGTGGACCGAGCTTTATGACCCGGCGCCGAGTCTTGCTGGAAGGACCATACTTGGTTATTGAACATGGTGATGTTAAGGGGCTTAACTACCTTCTCAAGAATGGTATCTTGATACACTTGTGCCGATGTTTTGATACCTTTTTCACAAAAATATGGCTCAGTCACTCCTTCATAGCTAACACCCCACCAAACCATCACTGAAGTCGGATAATGTCCACGTTGCACTCTGTCGACTAATTGGGAAGCTTCCTTAGAGCTTTGAGCATAAATACGGTCATTTTGTTTGTTAAAATGTTGCTCAATTGTAAAAATTTTCTCATCCGTAAACAAAATTTTTCTGTGACCTCCCTTTGCGTACCGCTTCAGTAGTTGTTTCGATTTTACCACCCTATTCTTCTTTAAATTATCAGTTAAGAAATGGCCAGTGCGTCTCTTATAGGCTGCAAGTCCTAAGTCATCTTTTAAAATACGCGACATGGTTCTAGGTGCTATCTTCATTTCCCGAGATAAAATCTTTTGCTTTCGGACAGGATTTCTTCGAATTCTTTCCCTTACTGCTTTGACCACCTTTTTCGTACGAACACTACGTGGACGGCCAGATCTTTTTCTGTCACAAACAGAGGAGGTCTCATTGTACCTATTAATAGCCCGGTACACAAACATTTTACTAATACCAAGTGTATGGAGAGTTTTAAAAATTGCATTTGGCTCCATACCTACTTTGTGTAATGCTATCACAGCGATTCGGTTCTCTTTATCACCCCACACCATTTTAATATCGCAAAATATTTTACAATGTATTGGCGCCAAAATGAGAAAACACAATGAACAATCGTATAAAAATGACAGATTCGAAATTCAAATGTAATATTTTTTTATAATTAAGTGTAACAGTATTTATGGCCAGACTAAGTAGTTAAATATTACATAATTGAGTTTTATGTCACAGCATCAAATTGACTGCTTACTGTCAACCTCTATCTTGAACCTTGTAAAGTTATGATAACAAAATAGTGACAATTATCTCAAATTGGCAGACCGATTTAATTTTCGTATTTTATTATTATACACCTCTACTAATTCATTGTTTTGAAACAATGTTGTAATGTAGTAAGAGTTGTATGACGTTCGTCACAACCTCCTGTCATATCGCCGCACACGTGCGAGAAACTCTTCTTGAGTAATTGTAGCTTTAATCGTCTCTATTAGATCGCACTTATGTAACTTATTTACTTTTATACTGGCGTTACTTGTTAACACCATTATCATTATGCACGTGCTGATTATCATTTTAGGTAAATTGCAGTAGTCGACAGTTTTGTTTCAACATTTATCCTTGGGAATTGGAATTTTTCCTATTGGGAACTCAAAAATGTGCAAAATTAATTTAGAGACTTAGCTATTGCCATTTATTTAGTCATCTGTATATTAAATACCCTTCTATTATTTAATATAGAAACTTCCAAGTCATTGCAGCGTTTGCGAACTTGTTATTAATATTCGTTTGTTTGTGAAAATACTATAACATTTTAATGCTGCAATCAATATGTTTGACTAATAAATTCGTGTTAAAAATATTATAATAACCATCCGCACAAGTTAATACACTACGTGATGGTACATTTTAATACCTTTTACCATGGACAATTTTCATTGTGTATAATAAAATGTGAGAGTAATATTAGAAAGACTGAAGTGGCGTAACGAGCGTATACTCCCGGCTGCATCTGGCTGGCCTCTGCTCGATAGAAGCAATTGTGCGCGCCGATTTCAAAACGAAAGTACCGCGCATCTAGGTTGGTGAACGTATTTTTCGCTGAGATCTCTTGCTGTTTACCCACTGATAGGTAGGCACTTTGTTAGAGAATGCGGCACAGCCAGATTGTTAGTTATTAATAACTTGCAACACAC
The DNA here is from genome assembly GCF_014839805.1 of Manduca sexta. Lineage (NCBI taxonomy): Eukaryota > Metazoa > Arthropoda > Insecta > Lepidoptera > Sphingidae > Manduca > Manduca sexta. The sequence goes on along the minus strand of NC_051134.1, from coordinate 14,137,769 downwards.
TATAAGTAATCCACAACACTAGAAACTTGCAAAACTACCCGAGTTTCTAATGATTTGGATTTGTTTCTTTTCTCTTTATTTGTACGTTATTATCTGAAACCATCACCGTCGGTGAGAGGTTTGTGTTTATTGCGTACGATAATGTGTACCGGTAATTTATATTATCCTTGTTTTACTATATTATTTTAAAAGTTTTTGTATAAGGGTAGGATATAACATCAACCGCTTAATTAATTCTTAGCACAAAACCGTCCGAGTATTTTCCCAATTGTTTACGTATTTAGTATTCCCCAAACGTCATTAATAATAAGACGTTATCGAGTTATTATTAAAGCCTATATTTATATTATTTTCTATTTAGGATCTTTGTGTTAAGGTTTTTAATTTCAGATTTAATTCAAGTTATTTTACATAACTATTCAAAATAATTAATTACAGTGTATATATTAATCACCTTGGTGACTGATGCAACAAGTATATGTTTTATAAAGCTAAGATTCTGTCACATCAGGACTAAATTAAATCTGTAATCTGTAAATCAACAATGTGGGTTCTATCGAAACCAAACATTATTTTAAAAACAAAATTTTATTCATTTTAGTACTTAAGAGCACTAGAAGAGTGGATTTTAGTAATTTATAGTAGAAATGACATGCTTAGACCAAAATGCTTCGAGTTCTGAGAGACCTCATAAGCGGGTTAACACTTTCTATATAGCCCTTAGTTGGACTCTGCAGCTGCGGCGTAATGTTAAATATGAATACATATTAATATGTATTTATAGTATAATCTTATCTTAGGGTGATGAGCTGGTGTGATTATTATGTGTCCAACCCCTATGGTCAACAAATGGATCCAGTCCTCGATAATATTTCAATGTTGATTGTTGGACAAAAATATAAATTTATTCGGAAACGTTATTCAAATAATACAAATAAATTAATATTAATACGTTCTAAATTATTTCTCACGAAATTTAATGTGAGAAAATGATTACCATAACGCATTTATGTAAAATTTTCACATCGTACCTACATAGCATCTAGAGTCCAGGGTATATCCGAAGTAGTCCGATATTAAAAATATTAAAAATCAATGCATCTATGTTGTTAACTGAACCCATAGTAGATGTAGCACAAAGTATGATTGTTTTGCATGTAGAATTATAATTTACGCCTAAGCTGATTTAATTAACACGTCATTCTGTTCGTGTTGCTTATATACTAAAATTTTTATTAATAATTCAACACAAAAATAACAAACTTATATTAAATATTTATATTTTATTATTTTCTGTATGGCATTTCAGCTATGGAATTAGAGAGCTTGGATTAGAGGATATGTATATTGTATGTAGGTAGCTAAAGCTAATTTTAGAAGGGTGTTACGAAAGGCGAATGGGGCGTGAAATCGTTGGATCGCTCGGTTATATTGCAATGAGCAGCGGCGGCGACCGCGGTTATATCACATAAGATATCGTAACTTTTGCTCGTTACTTTTGTTCGCTGTTCCTAATAGAAAGTGCACAAGCCTCTCGCCGCTCGGATACTATTTATTACTCAATGTCTTCCAGGTGTGTCGCTCGTGAACATTTCCCTCTTTCCAACTATATTACGAGTATAATGTAACTATTACACTAGGAATACCTGTTTTAAATATTGCATTTTGTTGTTAAAGCAGGGCAACAAGATTGATAACACTGTAACTATGTTTTTAAAAGTACCGTAACTAATTCTCTATATTCATTTACTGTAAGATGATTTTTTTGTGATTTAATAATATAATTTTAACGTTTAAAAACTTGGAAGTAAATAGATTATTATTGAAAAAAAATCTCTCCATCGCGTAGCGAGGAGTTAATGAGACTTTGTGATAAACGGGTGTATCTAGACGTGCGTTCTCTCAACCTACTTCTTGAATGCCGCTGCCTCTCAAGCGGATCTCGACTTTATTTTATTGTATATAAAGATTAAAACATTATTTAATGATTGTCGTTCTCAATCCTACATTTAGGAACCGCGGTCGGTGTGCCAGCGTATTATAAACTTTATATTCTATTTAGAAAGGATGACATTGTAGTGACATAAATAATTTGAACACTACATGTTCCATTCAACCATGAACTCCTTTGAGGAGCGTCCCGCGCTGAGACCTCAATTTTTTAAACTCTCTCACTTATTGGTCAATCAGCATGACATTTATATGGTAATGCTATCAAGTGGTCGTTGCAGAAATACCTTTGCCTTCGCTAGATAAACTTTAGTTCAAAATAAGTTTCAAGCCGATTGGAGCGGTATGCACTACCAGTGTGGAAATAGCTGGAATTTATTAGCGTCTAAAATGCTTAGATAGCATTTTTTATGGAAATGCATTACTGTGTAAACTTATTATAATGTATGTAATCCATGTTCTTCATTATTAATGTATCACATTTTATTCCTACATATGCATCCGCCGGCCTGTAAAAGCAAACAAACAGTGTCAAGGCGGCTTATATTGATTTCAAGCTTGTAACGAGTACAAATAGCCACACAATCGATTTAATTGTATTATAATTGTATTATGCTGATTGTTGTATTTATTCTATCTTGGTAAACGTATCATGATAATGTGGTAATGGTGAGATATGGAACAGTGTTTACTTTATTTTTTATTTTAAATTACAATAACTTTGATACAACTCAAAGGCAATGTAAAAATGGGTTGTAGAGAATCTTCCTAATAACATTTACTGTATACAGATGGAATTTGGGACGGGAAAGGAAGGTGAGCTATGTATGAGGACTTTAGTTATATGAAAGCGTCGAAGTCTTCGAGATATCATGCATTCACGAATAAAAAAAAACGTATTTTTTTTTTTTTCAAAATGTATGTTCATAATTTTCAACTAAGTAAGAAAGTATGCTCTCGAATAGTTTTCTCTCCGCTTAAAATAGATTTACGCAAAATCTTTTGTTAGGGGATATCTATAGTAGCGTTGTGAGCAAAACACTTTTCTGCGTGTAAATTCTAGTTTATAGCGATCTCCCTAGCCCCGGAAGCGAATAGGGGAGAGATTATTCCGGAGTTTGGACTCACCGGCCTTTCGACCCATTTGTCACCGAATTTTGCGGTGATTCGGGTCCATAACCGAATTTCTCACCTCATATCGTATTAAAGCCTGATGGCCTTTGACACACATAGACTAGTCTCGGTGAACCTACCAAGCTGTCAGGTCCGCAAGTCCGATTTTGTTTAAATTTTGTCCAACGATATCTTGACCCACTTATTGGACTTGTGATTTTCTAAATTTTAAAGGTTTTAAGAGTGCTTAAGGTGCGAAAATAAAATTGTAAACCTATTGTGTAGTAATATTATACATGTATTGAACTCTCAAGGAGGGGACAATTTTGTTAATAAACCACCGAAAATGCTACATTGGCGTTAAATGTAGGTTTGATCCCACTGGCTTAATAGCTTTAACCAATAGAAAACCCCAATGATTTTTTATTAAATTAATAAAATGTATTATAGATATATAATATGTAATATTTAAGATTTGTCACTCTCCTTTTTAAACTGCGATGTATAAATGGGTCCTCGAGATAATATTAAAACTTGCACACTGATCATGATATTTACAAATCTTAACATACGCACAGTTTTCGTTCTAGATTAATTTTATGTAATAGGTTACTGTAAAAACTCGTTGTTAGTTGGAACGTGTTTTGCATAGTTTAAACTAGTTTATGTTGAATACCTTCCCTAGAACTAGAATTTACTGCTAGTCAAAAATATTCTCACTTAAAACTGGTTATAACTAAAGGTTAGATTATTTTGTATCGTTTTAATTAATATGAATGTTATTGATGTGTGACCTGTTGAAATCATTTTAAAATGAATGGTAATTGTAATAGCTACCTCATATTATTGAATTATCAATAAATATTGGAAAACACCTAATTTGCTGTAATTGACTCAATTTACACAAACATGATTTTTCAATTTATAAAGTAATTTTTTTGATAGGGTTCTTTAGTTTTTGAAATTATTATAAAAATATTAAATAAGTATTTATACTAAATGGTTTTTGTTTGTCTATTTTTAATAGTACTTTTAATGAAATGAGAGTTGATTTAAAAATAATTAACTTTTGTTTCAGGAACATTAACAAGGTTTCTAGCGATTTAGAAAAGTGTGAGTACTATTTAATATATTTATTATAATTACTGTGTATTTATAAATCGGAAGTGAATGTATATTTTCATGAATAATTATTACTTTTGCGTAGTGTGTCCTATATGTTTTCACTATATCTATGAAAAAGTGCAGTGACTACGTCTAGTCAATTGTCTTTCCAAACGTGTGGGAGCAAGCATGGGTTATCTTATCCGGGGAAGCGAAGGGCACATCGCTCGTGATGACTTCCCAATAGAAAGTCCTACAGTGCAGGAAGCCTAGTGATGCAGTGTTCTCGCTACTCGCGGTGCGCTAGCGCACGTGCAGTTGTTGGTGGGAGGGGCGCCGGCCGATGCACTTTCATGCCGATAACGTCACAACTTACCTTTCGTCAGCGTCATACCGCAGCCCGTAAGAGCTGTTATGCAATAGACGCACGCCACTCAACTTTCCAATTTCGACAACGCGCTATTGTGTAGCGCTTTCAAATTTTACTATACCTTCGGTCGCTTGTTTGGCGCTTTCTTGCATTTCTCTCTCTTTCTGATCACGACTGAAAAATGCTCTGAATTCGATGCGCAGACGCAACGCTCGAAATGCACTTTCACTGTTGACTTCCACCTTTCATCTAAAAGAATAATTGCTGATATATTTAAAATTTGCACATCTCATTTTACATTTAGTAGGGGTGTGTATAATGGAGTTACAGTGCGCGCTATTTATGCCAAAAAGCGGTCAAGTACGAATTGTGCTTGCACAACCAAAGTTCCCTACGAATACTCGGATCTACTTTTATACGGTTTTAAAACACATAAATATTTTTGTCTTTCTATGCCCACTGAGGCACTACATTACATTGGTAGATGATGCTAGTTTTTGTCGGTTTTGTTCCAAGGATATTGGAACAGGCCAAGGGACTATGATATCCACCTACAGCTCGATTTAATTCTTAATTTAGAAAAATATTTTATTAGAATTCATGAATATGCTCTTAAAATTACTTCTTAAAATAAAATATTTGAAAGCTCTACTATTTAGGTAAAATTATTGCTATATCATTTAACCATACGATATCGTCTTTAAAAAAACCTACTAACAGAAATACGGATACTATTATTAAGACCTGTTTTACAACTTTTAAGTAAATGCCACTCATCACATAAATGTATAGGCTGACCACATATACGTATAAAACTCGCTCCTAAATAAATGGTAAATAATGGTAATAAAATTAGTAATATCTATATTAGCTGCTTAATACGATACCTGTCAAATAAAAACACTTGAAACGTGTAAAACAAGCACTTAGTGTTAAATTAGAATGTTGTTGTTCTTCAGCAAATTCTTGAAAACCTTTTTGAAACTATTCTATAGCTAAATGCATGCGTGACAACAGCCAGCGTAGAGCGCAGGTGTCGCAGGATTTTCACCTAGCTGTGATAGCGAGCTTTCCCACTGCGAGCATCGAGTTGAGAGTAAACCGATTCTGCTCTCTCTTGCATAAATAAATAAGGTTATTATAAATAACACGACTCACTTTGCTTTCACATAATGCTTGATATTAAAAATATATACATATATGGTAGATACATATAAAATAATCAATTGGTTCAATATTGATTTAAAGGATTCCTCAACATGTAGTAGTGAGCGATGTGTATGTTAATTGTTATTTTTTTTTATTTCAATGGACTACACAGTTTGATTTGGTCGTCGTGGATATTGTTTTGTAAATCTGTTGAATAATCGTCTTGGAATAAAGAAAATGTGGAAAAAGTGTGTGGGTAAACTCTTTAAATATTCTGTAATAATTATATTGTTACAAAGTAAAAATAGAGTTAATTTTAAAACCTCCCTTGTTTCTAATGTATTATTTTTTATTATTATCTATCTATGTCATCAGATTACGATAACAGTATTGACAAAATACAGATGAATAATAAGATGAAATTGCATAGAGCTGGATAACAATTGAGAAAACAATTAGATGTTTACCGAGGTTTGAGCACGTTACACGTAACGTAATCGTATGTAATTTTACGTACGTAACGCCTGATAGTGAAACAACGCATTTTATTATTTAACGATATTCGGCGCCATTTCATTTCACTATTTGTATGCGCGTGTTTGACGTATAAGTAGATATAATAGGCACCGAATTTATTTCTGAAAAATTTTATTATAACTGCAATTCAGTTGATAATTAAATGACCCTTTTCAGTGTGAGCGCAACTGTATAGAAACGAAAGGTCAACTCGCATTGTAAATGAGAAAGTTAATCGTGGAAAGTGCGCGCGAGCGGATCTGTGGCACTTGATGCAATTTCTAAAAAATAAAACATAGGCCGCAGCGTTGGACCAGCGCGGCGGAGAGGGCAGCGGGCGTTTTGAGCTTGTATTCACCGGGCTAAAGCGGTGACTCCAGCAGGCATCAGGCATGTAATGCTTTATGAAAAAACATTGCGACAGTGTCATTGGTCTCTCCGACCTAGTATAGAGAATATTTATATACCTACTTTTATAACATAATAGATGTTATAATTAATTTTAAAATGTCAATGAGTCGACAAATAAATATTAGTGTCGTTTCTTCTTCAAGTTCAATGTGTTGTATCTATGTTTTAACAATAAAAATACCCGTTGAAGACACTCGGTATTCAATTCGTAAAAACAATAAAATAATCACAACTTAACAGACGTTAGAAATAGATAAATTGGTCAATGCAATTTTAATATACATGATATGTATTTATTGGAACATATTATCTCATCTTGGAACTAACAATTCAAAAACGCTAATCTCACAACATGTTATCACTTCGATTATGAGGAAAAGTATTTTTATGAAATTCAGGCTTAACGAACTACGCTGATCTTTCACTTACTTATTTAGAACCTCGATTCACTACGGGAATTCATGACTTCGCTGTTCCGTGTAATGTCAACGCCTAGGAGATGTAATGTCATGCCAAACGCTCGTTCTGTAATACAAAATATATTTATGGTGCCCACTTTTTTTTGACTACACTTAAAAACCATCTCAACTTTTAAAAGTGTAAATTATAATATGATTTCAAGAATTCTTGATATATTATCCATGAGTTATGAGAAATAAAAGTAGTGTTGCTAAAATTTTCGAGGCAGTCGTGACGCCTTCAATCCGGCGAGCGGTAGTTCATCCTACTAGGCATTTAATCTTAAAAAAAAAAACTATTTAGAACAATTTCTTGAGGCCCATTAGTACTCGCTGTATTTTTTATTTCCTTGGACATGGAGGAACAGAAATAGACAAAATAATTATTCGACGAACTTGATTTTATCACCCACCGAATACGCTACTCTGGTGGGGCACAAGAATTATTTTTAATATCATAATAAATGTCACATCAAGAAAATAGAAATCTACACAGTAAAACCAAAAATAAATACACATAAAAGTTGGTCTAAATATTAGCCATTGCTTTGTATATTGAAAAAAGGACATTCGAAATATAAAGCAGTTCATATCCCCGGAAATATAGAACGAATACATATTTTAACCAAGCTTACAGAGATATTTTTAACCGACGTCGAGACACGTGGGTGTTCCCATTTGAGAGTCACGTCTGTCCTATCCGCCGCGGCATAGAGCGCCTAAAGACGTAGGTCTATGAATTGAAACTTGTTGCAAATAACCACATGCTTTTAGAAATTGCATTAAATGTCAGTGTGTCCCTTTGTTATCTACTTTGGCACTAATTACGTATGTTTGACAAATAATAACGACTGCTTTTCTAGTACAAAGGACTTCAATTAAAAGAATTGTTGTCTTATAACAAGTATAGATAGACACAAGAATTACGCATTTACTATGAAAGTCATTGTTATAAAACGATTCGTGTTGAACAAAGAACTCAATCCGAGCAGGTAAGGTTGGTCGTGGCATCCGAGGCCGGGGCCTTTTCCCCTTGGGAGGTTAACCCTGAAGGACTGAGCCAAGGTCGACGGGTTTGAACTGCCTGCGAAGGGGAGATGACTCGATGACTTTGAATTACCACCGCGGTCATATTCAGATGTTCTGTTACTGCAGCCAATGCTCGTTTTATGACACTTGCCAATAACAACTTATTTACACTTTACACGTTTGTTCCATGTTTGCGTTTTTTTAATCCACATTAATTTAACAATAGCTCGTTTTTCAGATTAATGCCATACGGGTGGGATACTTAATGTTCAGGATTTATGTACATTGGGTATGCTTTTATTATTTCTTGACTACTACGAAAGATACTTTCTTAGGGTTATACGATTATAATGTTACTGTTAGTTTAAATTATGGATTTCTAAATTTACGATAACATCAACCGATAGTTAACTAAGATTAATTTAATTGAAAAATTATTGATCTTATAATAAGGTATGGAAAAAAGCTCTGCGTATCATGGAGTTATTAGTTGCTCCACCGATTACCGCTTCGGAGATAAAGAAAAATGTATGATTAACAGTTAGTACTTCAGTTTGCACTCGGTTGAGTTATTCTTTTGTGTAGTCAAGTTACCATAATGAGCGTCCACAATAATTTGCTATACACATTGATCTATCGCATTGTAATTCAAACAAAGAGCCAAAATTGATCAACTTACGAAGGAGGTATGTACGCAATCGCCAACTGTCTAAGATTGGTCGAGTGGCTCAAGGCTTTGCAGTAGGGCAACAACTTATCTCTTTGTACACTAAACCATGCATACGCAATTGAATTTATCAAATAGTGTACATACATAAACTAAATACAATAATCATTTGGTATATTGTTATGTGGTAGAAATTATTATTTTAATATAATAAAAATCTATTATCAGTATGGTGCTTGATAAATGGTTATTTAAACATTATTGGCTTAATTATCGTGCCTTTGTTATTGAATCATGAGACTACAAATATGTCCAAGTTCAGCTGACGCTACACGACTTAACAAAGGAATGTCGAATCCTTCCCAAGCGCTTTGTGCTTCGTTGTCTGCTCATCAACACATCCCGGCTTGTTAACGCAAATGTGCTACGGTTGTGGTAATTTAACTGCAGTACCGATGTTTTTGTTACAAGTCCAGAGATATTACTCTGAGAAAGGATTCCCAGATTTTGTCATCGTTAGTACTGTGCATTGTGTTGTTGTCTGATAGTCAACTCTCTGATGACTTTCCAGGAATTTCAATTGACACAGGTACTTGGTCAGCCGGGTACGACTCTTTCATTTTTATTCTCGAATTTTTTTGTTCAACTTTATTCATTCTAGGTCTCTTATCACCTTTTAAATTGCATTTCCTTTAAGCACGAAAGGGTACTGCAGGTTCATGTAACTGGTGTTAAGTTTCAATAAGCATAGCGTGAACTTACATGAAAGCTCCAAGTTTAAGACAGACAGTTTTGAACTTATATATAATAATGAATAATATCAGCCCTGTATTATATACTTGCCCACTGCTGAGCACGGGCCTCCTCTACTACAGAGAGGGATTAGGCCTTAGTCCACCACGCTGGCCTAGTGCGGATTGGTAGACTTCACACACCTTCGAAATTCCTATAGAGAACTTCTCAGATGTGCAGGTTTCCTCACGATGTTTTCCTTCACCGTTAAAGCGAACGATAAAATCACAAAGAATACACACATGATTTTAGAAAAGTCAGAGGTGTGTGCCCTTGGGTTTCGAACCTGCGGACATTCGTCTTCGCAGTCCGTTCCACACCCAACTAGGCTATCGCCGTTTTTAACTTGTGTAGCAAGAATAACGCCATACCAAGCATGCAAGTGGGTACTTGCACTACATGCTGAAAATTGCATGCAAATTGAACCTTGCTGGCAACATTCGCTAGTCGGGTAATTTCGAGTGTATTTATAAAGAAGTGAACAAAAATAAGCTTTAAATTACTCTCTATTTTATTAATACTTCTTCCGTTGGAAATGAAAGTGGCTAAAACAATAAAAAATAAATCATCGTCATGTTTAAAATGTTTGAATGAATGAATAATTATCTTCGGTTTAAAGGCTAATTGACTTAGCGAATTTTTTTTGCGACACTAAATTACATATATATTTAAAATCAGCACTATCTCTATGTTTTTTTAAACTATTTTTTTTTTTTTAAGAAATGTCGCTTAGTTCAATTAGCTTTTCAACCATCGTTATGTAAAATGTATTTATTTATTTACACTTCGTACACCTGGTAAGTATAGAGGCGAACTTAACGCGATGGCCATTCTCTCCCAGTCAACCATTTATAGAATAACGATTTTTTTAATTTAATTCGTTTATAACTCTTGAATCCTTGTAACACTGTACAGTCTACTCCGCCATTTAAGTCAGACTTTGACTTATGAAACTTTCATTTATTGTATAAGTAATAATTTGTTTTATAATTGAACTTATTAAAAAACATTGGAAACCAATAATAAAGCATTACAAACTATTTTAAAATTTTTTATTGAATAACTTATTATCGCTAAATTATTGAGTTTAAAAAGATATATTTATGTGGCAATATATTACCATTAATATTTTTTGAAAGGTAAGAAATTTCAATATCAGGAGATACTTTTCTAAAACTACTGTGTAGTTTGTAGGATATGAAATACTAAAAGATATAATTTATATATTCTTTATAAGTCACATTTACAATAACACATTGATTTTATAGTCGAAATTGTATCGTAGTCCATGGGTTATGCCTCTTGGAATACAGAAAATTCGTCACAACTCATATAATTATTTCTGCGTTACGACGCCTACGGGCTTATCTAATTTCTTTTACTTAGAACATTTTTTTTATCGCAATAACTTTAGATTTTTTATTAAGTATAACTTGAAATACAAATGGCAAACTTTACATTACAATATTTTTACCATATTCATCTACATTCGTGTGAACAACGAACACCTTCCGGTGCATTTCGTACCATTTTTGAGCGACCCTGTGCTACTAACCTCCACGAGATAAATTATACAGCCATAAATATTTTAAAATAATAATGATTTTATGTTTTTAATAATCTAGATATTATTATACACGTTGTATAAAACCGTCTGCAACTGTTTTTTGTAGAAAAGCAAAATTGATAGTGTAAGCGATAGTTACTTAGGTTTATGTGCAATACACATAACTGGCCACAACATAGGGACCTCTACTTCGCACAAATATTTAATTGTTAAACATATTGTCATACTTGCTTCAAACAGTATAAACATGCATACCATTGCTAATGATTACGATCAAATGACGAAGTTATTGCACTTTTAAAGGGTTCGGTATTGTAGATGATCTTTGTTATACCAAATCGCTGTTAAATCTATAATTTTAAGTCTCATCAGATGTATTTTTTTTTTCATTATTACGCAAACAACGGTAGCTAAAATATATGTATTTGTAATGAATAATAAATAATTGAATTATTTGGTTAAATAATAATTATATTGTTGCAAAGTTATATAGTGCTGAAATATATTTTATTACAATATCTTTAGCCTTAAATTAACATGCATTCTTTTACCATCTCGTAATATCGTGAATTCTATTTGAATATCCAGAAACATGTCTCAGCAAGCCGCACAGTGTTACACGGAGAAATAAATTCAAAAGTTTTATTTTGCCTGAAAAAAGCGACTATTAATGACATAAAGCTTACAATGTAATGCTCAGTTGTTATAGTTTCCTGTCCGAAATGACGTTTCTTTTATTACGGTGATTCGTTTTTATTAACGGGAGTATTGGCCTTGGTGCGCCACCTGGTGGTTAGTGATCACCGCTGACCGGTGCCCCTGAACATTATGTCTTAACCGACTTTAAAAAAAAATATATGTATATTTTGTTTACGATAATGTTAAACTTCGACAATCTCGTAGATTGCACCCGAGTAGCAAGCTGTTACAGTGATCGAAGCTACATGTTTATCCTGTAAGCAAAACTAGTTAAGTGCGATTGACCTACATACAGGACCAAAACTTCCCAAGGCTTTTGTTTTTATAATATTTTCCTAGTCTATTGAGACTAATGATTATACGTTAATAATATTATAGGCACTTTCGCTTCGTCCTGAAAGGCAAAAAATATGAACGGCAGTATGGATAAAGTTTGGTTTAGCATATGCACAAGCTCGAGCTTTCACTAAAGGAAGGTAGAGCGGAGAAAGGGTCCGTGGTGCGCAGCTGTCCCGCGGGCGCCGATTGTTGGGCGCTCGGCGCTCCGCCCTCGCTGACCCCGCGCCTCCTCGCGCCGCGCCGCTCCGCTCTCCGCGAGCGCCGAGAAAAGCGCTCACATTCATATTACGAGTCGGCTACCCAATCGGGGGCACTTGAGAGTCCAGGACCAGTACACAGAGTAGTCGCGCCACTCGCGACTCGCGCCAGTCGGCACTCGGCAGTCGCCCGTTATTCGTCGAGCGCACTGCACGTGTCACGTCATCGCGCGTAACCTCACAGCCATGTGGTGAAGTGAAACTGTCAAACGTGATACACTTTCGTACACACCGATGTTGTTTGATTTTTAGTGGACCTATTGCACTATTTATTAATTGACTTGTGCTTGTTTGAGTGATTCAAGTGGTGCGACTATTTCGGAAAATTGGATTATACTATTGAATAATGGCCTTAGCCAGGTGAGCTATTTTGGTTGTTGGAGTCAACACGGAACTAGTTTATTTTATCATGATCATCGAAGGACTTTACGTCGGTTGAGTTATTTGATACAGATATTCTAAAACAGGTAGAAGACGATTGAGTAAAACACCACGGTGAATTATTGTTAACTGTTGATCCTTTATTCTTTTATCCTAAAAGAGCGAGCTACCTGAGAAGGGAATATTGATGTCTTGAATTTGTTTAGTACTTATTCCACAATGGGCGAAAGTTGTTTCGCCCCGCACGCGCATCTAACTTTCCTTGTTGTGTAAGCTGAACGTCAAACGACAGGTAGAGGGAGCGACTTAGAAATCGAGTCACTTTTGCTGCGACCATTACCATTAGCTAATGGCTATAATCAACATGACAATTTCTTAATTGTTTAGCTAATTACAACAACTTTTGTTTTATTTTGAAACTAGTTGTAAAGTAATTATTTTTTCTCTGAGCGTCCATAAACACCCTTGGTGAGGATCCCTATTTGGATGTTTTTTTATTCTGTAACAGCGCACCCTCGGTCGATCGTTGTTACGGCGACCCTAAACGATGGAACCCCACTGTACCCTTGTTATGACGGACTGTTAGAGCATAGTTATATCAGGTTTAAACGTTACATTCCATATTTCGAGCGAATATGCTTTTCATGTCAGCTGCTCTCGTATTCGGAATATAAATACCCAAGTAATAAACTGTTACTGTGGATAATTCCAGTTATTGTGTTTTCCCCGAATTATCACATGACCTGCAACGTTTATTTCCCGATGACTAATAGTTAACCATCGAAATCGTCCTGTATATTCAATTTGGGGACATGGTCTCGTTTGTTTTTTACTTAGCAGGTAGCCAGGCGAGGCCGGAAAGTATTACCTTCGGGAGTATCAATAGCCTTTTTTGTAACAATAACAACACATTGGAGTGGTTTTGAACTCTGTTCAATTTATAACGTTGTTCATATTGTATGACACATCATATTAAATGAATACATACCTACCACGTGCCTACACTTTGAAGAAGTCTTGATCTGCATGACTTATTTTCCGGTGAGCAAGTATCGATTTATTTAAGCCCTAAAACAATGTTTATGTGTCAGAATATAAAGATTAACAGCGATGCTTTGTCGGGGTCGTTGACTTCCGTGCAAAATGCAAGGAAGAATATACTTATATGTATATAGTGTGGGTAGATCTGATGCCTTCGTCGCGACCCTCCTTCTTATTCTTATTGTGTGGGACTACGAACCCCAGCCATTTATAACGTTGTTTTGAACTTAAATTTATCACACAAGTTACATGAACTGAAAAAAATTATCCAAGTGACCCTATTGTAATAATATCCATTAAAATTATTGTAAAAGGTACATTCGGATTGTTGTCCATCATTAGTAATACCTAATGTCATACAACATATTCAGTGTATTGTTCGCAGTTATACAAATCCCTTCTACCTGCGAAAATAAGGCTGTATAAGCTCTTCCCACTTTTAGAATTTGATATGCGTGCCTCTTTGTTAGCGGCTAAGGAATAATACACACCTTGAGCAAACCTGTTCGTTGATTCGCCACAAACTTAAGCTCGTCCGGCCCTTGTTATACGCAACGTGTTTTTTATATATCAATAACGTAATTGTGTCTTAGAAGTTTGTGAAGTCCATTTTAAAGGTTTGCAAACTGTTAGTCAACATCCACAAAGTAATCCACATCCACATAATTAAATATAGTAAAAGATAGATATAGGTAACGTAAATTGTATTGTGATAAATAACATTGAAATGTAGTTATATGCACCTCTCCCATAATCAACTACATGGTTGTTTAAATAAGTTGGGCGAGGTTGTTTCGCAAGAAATATCTGGCCGAGGGCCGATGGCCGGTGAGCGTTCAGCATTCATAAAGCGACAGATTGCTCGCTGGCGTGTTCTCAACACTTGGTTTTCGGTGTTCCTGTTTCTCTGACACCGGCATGCGATATCTAAGTGGGTTTCGACAGCAACGTATTTCACTAAAGAAACCTACTGTTTTGCCAAACTGAGTTCAGTTTAGCGGCCGAACAGTTGTCCGTGACGCGGTCGAAATGATAATACGGTTAAAATGGAATGTAAATTGTTTAAAAATGAACTCATTGGAAAGGCGAGTGATGGTTCTTCATTTTTAAATGTTTCATTTGATTAATGTTTGTTACTATCTGCTTGTAGTCTATACCTCATAGTAAGGAATAGTAAGTAATCTTTCAGTCTTGAATACTCAGAAGCCGTAAGTAATCGTTACAGTCTATTAATACTTAAAACCACAATAACAGTCATTCACGCAAAGGCAAACGTTGTTTATACATGTATTATAAAATATTTTCAAGTCTTCCTTATTATCTTACTGAGTACGTCCCACAAGGCCAAGGCTAATAATACAGCTTGTTTCGTTCGACGAACCGAATTTATTCATTTTCAATTTAACTTCGTTTATACCAACCGAGTGTAGGAGAAAATTTATTAACATTTCAAGGTTTATATTTTAACTTTTGCGATTCTTTATGTCAGTTTCGGAAGTTATTCGTTAAGTATGTTCTAAATATTAATCTCTTAGTAAAATATCACTTTGTTACGCAAAGAAAGTAGGAATACACGTTCTCTACATTACGTTTCGCCTTCTCTCCGTGTGATGATCTTGAATAATTTCACCAACGTGCGTCTATAGACGTCTCACGTTTTCATTACGGTTTATGATGCTTGTTTTATTACAAGTTACCGCGGCATAGACACAAAACAAAACCACTTAATTAACATATTGAAAAATATTATCGGTAAACACGGAAATCATATGCGGAAGAAACTGTTACTAACATCCCTATTCAAACATTTTATTACAACTTAATGCTAAACGGTTAAAAGTTCCGCCAAAATAACATTAGGTTTATGAATGTCATTCTGCGTGAATATTAAACGTATTAAGTCTATTCGTACCTATATGAATCTAATATATCAACTTAACCGTTCAACTGTTCAAAACAGTAGAGTCACAGAATAGCACTTCAAAGTAGAGCTAGTAATATTTACCCGCAGGTAGCCTCTACGTACAGCCTTCAGTCCGCTCCTAAAAGTAAAGTAATTGATATGACATTTTAAAATATGTTCCAAATTAACGTTAGTACAATGTACCCGCAAGTGGGTAGTTAATGAAATGAAGGTGAAGAGTGTCGCAACGTCGTGTCGCCGGTGCAGTGTAACGTATGCTCGATGTCATTATTCAGCTGAAAGTGGCTCTCGAATCTGTGACGAGACCCGGTCACGTAAATTCTCTCAATTCGTTTGCCCACGCTTTGTAACTAAAAGACCTTCAAGATGTATGACATGTCATGTTTATTTCACAATATAAACATACAAAACTAAAACACAGAAACCCGAAATCGCCCCAGTTGAGGAGAGCATTGTTATCGAATTTAAGTTTCGTGCTAGACATGTTTTATTATAATGTTAAATCTTGTACGGGTACAGATAATGAAGCCGATTTGGAACACAGCGGTACAAAGCGTTAATTTGCCGAGGGAGTAATTCGGAACGGGGACATCGCGCGCACTCCAACTTCATCGGAGGCGCGCGCGTTGGTTGACCCATTTTGTGCGTAACGCGGCATAGTGCGTGAAGGAATCAATGATGTAGCAGCCGAATCTCGAGGCCTTCGCAGCGCTTCGCTGATGAGTTCGGATCTGTGTCAGGGTCCTCCCCTGCGCGGTCCCTGCGCCCTTCGCGCCTCTCGCCACCCACACGCAGCCCCTCGGTTCACCCGTTTAACTTGAATATTTGCCCTGCGGCTTTCTTACTCCTTTGTAATGATACTATTGCCTTTTTGGTTCAATCATCATCACTACGTGTACCTACTTTAAACTTTTGTCTGGTGACATTTAAAATCTTCTATTTCCGCGCTATTATTAGTTTATTATACCGCAAGTCATATCGGAGACTGACTTAAAATGTTTCTGGTTTTGATAAAGTGATAAACACATTGGTGTTCGAGTGCCATTGAGTAACGGCAATGAACAATTTTTATTTTTGTTACAAAACATTTATAAATATCATATTTTAGATATTCGATTTAGCCCGATTTTAATTCTTTATTTCCGTTCATAAATATCAAAAGTATAGTTTATTAGCATATAGCATTAAATTATGAGTAAATAAATGTTTCCGTATTGTATATTTTCATAATATAATATTAAAAGGAACGGGGCGAGTTTAGTATAGAAGGCGTTACAGTGTTATCAACGTTGTCGATAAATTCAGATCTGAATGGTTGCCAAGTTCCAAAGCATATTTTTTTAAAATTATTGATTTAAATTTAATTGTTACGTGTCTTTTGATATTGATTTTGAATCATTTTTGTATTATTTCGTATATTTTTTTTTTAATATACCTAGAGATCTGTCTTTGTGCCAAATAAGTCATTAGAAAGTGGTCTAGGAGTGGGAATTTAGAAAATGTAATTTCTAAAATTATAATATATAAAAGAAACTATAGCTGTATATTATAGAAATATTAATTAGAAATCTACATGTTTAAGAAGACGTTAGCCTACCAAAGTTACCAGTACATACTTGTATGTACTCATGTGTTTCTGACTTACGGGGAAGTCGTAAATATCTCTATGTAAATATAGTCAATGTATCATTTTATTCTTCTGCGAACTTGTCTGACAATTTAATTTGAGCACTATAATAGTGCTAAGCATGAAAGGTGTTAAAGGTTCGAAATGTGCACATAAAACGCATGTTATTTTTTTTAGATGTATTTATTACCACTACAAATTTTGTAATAAAAAAAAATCTGAGTATAATCTTTGTGCCGTTCTTTTCAATTAAATAAATATAGGTAACTATTAGTAAAATATTTATGTTTATTATCAATAAAATGTAGAATGCTTTAATCACATTTGATTCGTTAAGTAAATTAGTGATAAATTTAATCTTCCGGGTTACAAATAAATATCGAGGCTCCATTCAAATACTCATACACAATGAATAAAAATGAGGTTCGGGTTAGCGTTCGAGTGGTGACCGGCCTTTGCAGCCGATTTACCTTCGCAGCAGTAGACAGCGAAGTTGGCATTGTCGCCTCGATGCCAATAGGAAGCAAAGCGGCCGCAGATCGCTATTGGGCTTAAGGCCATTTTCAATGCACCATCTTTTACCTTGTGCTCTTTATTACACAGCGTGACCCACCTACGTTGTCGGTTGTAACTGTGAATGAACAATCATATTATGCCCCACTCAAATCAATCGTTTAAGTCAATGTAGTTGTTTGAGATGATATGGCTATGATATGTTTTATATTTAAAGAAAATTCTATGAATGCATCTACATGGTAAATACTCGATCTGAATGTACAGTGTACACAATACTAGTTATGTATAATGTATATATCTGCGTAAAACAATTACCATTATCTCAGCGCGCACTGAATCGGTTGCAACCGTAGCAATTTGTTATTCCCTGGCAGATGGTGATCAACACATTGTTAAGATGTAGGAAAGTAGAACGGGGGCGTCAAATTCAAGGTCACGGACGTGGCTGAACAAATTTATTTTGAACGGCCAACTTTAGCGTTAACTTCAATATTGAGCTACCTTGAAAACCACACATCTCGTGTTAATACAAGAGGATGTCGTTAGTTGATTTAAGTTAAAATTATTATTTTACATAACTACATAAAAGTCGTAATATAGACGAATACAAATCTTGAATTTTAGTATTTGATACGGAAGTTAGGATTACTTAGGTAATAAAATGTGTTCATACTATAGTTCCTTTTACCTGTAATTTACTTACTTTTTATTCTAATTGTTGTTTTCTTATAAGTTATTTTAAAAACCACATTATAGTCAGTTTTTTGTAGCAATAGTATTTACCATAATTTTTTGTTGAATATTTCCTAACATGTGTACGTATGCCAGCAAAGATTGAAAGTGTACGTCCGCCTGGGTAGTGTGCGCGGCCTCAACCGAGTTTTGTCGATGCTTTCTCGAGCGGCGAATCGGGTCGCGTTCTCGATGCCTCGTGCTGTGCTGGCTGGCTGGTACCGACCGCCGGCCGCCGACCGGCGAGCGTCTAGTGCCGAACACACTGTCACGCTGGGTTCGAACACGCACACCGAAAGCCGTCGCACGGCTCGCGAGAATGCTGTGCGCACACACCACACCTACACGATCCGAGATGTATTGTGTCAGGGCTAGTTAATATCTTTTATAAATAAGCAACACCAACTGGTGACAGCATGTTATTTTGTGCAAAATACAAATTAGAAAGAATACATTATTCATTATTTAAATGCGTTAAAGTAGGAATTTTAATATCACGGTTTGTTGGATGGCAAAATATGATTTAATGCAGAGTTTGATAAGATACATATTAGCAGTATATTTTTAATCGATCGATAAATTGTTATGCACAGCAATATTGTAGGTGTGTTTGGCCATCAAACTGTTAGATAGAGTATAGAGGCGATCGACAGTGACGACCCTCGCTGATGTAGGAAGTGCGATCATACAATTTATATTAGGCTGAAGTCAAGGTCTTGCCAATCATTTTGGCCATCTAATAATTCACGGGACAATAAAAGTAAAGGCCGAACCAGTTTCGCCTTTTCAGTAACCGTTTTGTCAGAAACACGGTTGTACGTTTATGATCTACATCGATATCGGTCGTATTTAGCAATATGAATCGTAAACACGGCTTTATATCTGTTTGCATATTCATGGTAAAACAATGTAGAACGCGTTGCAGTAGGGCCGAGGTGGCACAGTTTCTTGTTTGAGTTATAAATCAATCTGTCCTAGTTAGATTAGCTTCTGCAAACGGCATTTTATATCCATTGATGTCTGCTTTCCAATATCCGTAATTCTACATATCGTAGAGTTGGCCTGTGTCACGTGTGGAAGCAGGCCGAGCTCGCGTTTAGTTTGCTCGCTGCTGCGTCCCGCAAGTCGCAACCTTCACGTACGTGCTCTTACATAACAGTCTCGCGTAAATTCTTGCTCACATCATTCTTTGTATTTAAAACGTGTTAAGTAGATACAGACGTAACAATTTCAAAATAATCTCGCGAATAATATATATGTGTGTGTATATGTATATTTCCCCACGTACGCACACGTGGCCTGGAGACACTTTCAATATTTACCATACGATTTGCGTACACTACGAGTTTATGTAATGTGTAGCATATTTTATCAAATAGATTATATTTTTATTATTAAGGCAAACATAACTTCACGTCAGTATAACATTTCATTAAAGTATAGACTTGTATAAAATAATTTAATTTTAGCTGCATTAATTAATATTTATTACCATAAATCGATCTTTAGTGTTTAATTAATATTGAAAAATATATATATTGCAGGGTGTTTTTTCTTAAATCCCTCGGAGATATTCGATTTTTGATTAATGAAATGCATTTAATATTTCGAAAGCTTTGTAACAACATTTAAGTAAACAACCAATACACTGGACGCCCTATTATTCCGCCCTTTCCTACAGGGCTTCAACATTTTATTATTCCTCATTCTATATGACATAAACTATGGGGTTACAGCCACCCTTTTAAAATACACTGTGTAATTTGTGTTCATTTCTGTTTGACATAACTTACATAATTAGACGCGACGTGTCTCGCTAAATAACCAAACCAAACCAAAGCTTTGAAATATAACTTTCTATCCGATTGCAAGGCTCAAGTATCGACTCATGCTCGTGACGAGGTTTGTGTAAGAATTACTACGTGATATGACCTTACAAATTTGAACTTGACAAAAACACGTTAACTACCAGGGTTTCATATTTTAATGTTAAGTGTGTATACCAATGTTACCTGGCAGTAGTAATTTTAAACCTTAATATGCAACATTAGAGGAGATTTTATACGTCACCTTAAAAAAATCGCGAAGCAGTTGGATTGCACAATCTCTCGAACAGCTTTGACAGTCGCGTATAACGTTTTATTGATCTTCAATGAATACTTAAATAAGTTTTGACAATCTTCTTGTTGTGACAACTGCAAATCACAATCTATATTGGGGTTGCTAAAACTTTATTCCATTTATTTATTTCATATGAGTATTCAGGATAACCTGCACAGCGAAATATCGCCACGCGACATTTCTTCTGGCTATATACTATTAATACTGTACCTAAGCGTCTTCTAAATCGCATAGCAATAATTGCTTTCGGCCTTGGTGTTTACTGTATCCGTGAAATAGAAAAATAACCAATAATTTTATTTGTCTGCTATTACAATTTTTTCCCCATTATAAGTATATTCTTACGCGATTAAATATCGACGCAAATTCTATCTGATAGTGCGGCGGGCATCTACAACATTTATCCTCCATAACACATTCGCGCAAAAATAAACCCTCAACGTATCGCGTAATCGCGCTAATGCGGATCAAACTACATTTTTTCGCGCGCAATTTAAAACTCCATTGCCATACCGTGCACTGCCACTTCTGTGTGATTCTAATTGTTACAGAATGGCGATAAAAATATCTCGCTGTTATTTTTCGCAGTGCGGGGTATTCCTAATACAACAACAGTTATGTTTTCACGATTCTGCGCGACCGTGATATCGATGCTTTTTATCATGGTACGTTAAAGTAATTCTTTAATTATAGTTCCTGCAATCGTATTCTTGCGTGGCTAACGTACACGTAATCTGAAAATACTCGTATATTTGAACTATTGAAGCGCTAACGTTTCAGCTACCCATGCTTCAGTTTATAAATTGGCCGCACGGCCTCGGCCTCGCTCGTTACTTCCGCATCGCGGCTTATCCTCGCTCAGCTGTGCCCATGATAATCTTTTGTGCTGCGAGCCTTGATCCTAGACCTTCCCGCCAAAGTCACGTGTACAGTCCATACAATATTAAAACCATATTTTGATTTCCTTTCTAGGTATAATCAGCAAACCGCGCGCTCCTCTTGGTTGAAGTACGTAATGCTTTTTATTTTTAAATAATTTACATAATTGTAAGTGTAATTTACATTTTCACATTGATAAAGTTGCGTTGTAGACAGACCGACTCCAAAAGGGCGGTATCAATGTTTTACAGAAAACCAAAATGTAGTAACAGCTTTGTTGCTGGTATTTGTGTAATTAGCGAGATGGACAGGGGACCGAGCAATTACTCTTTTCGTTAAATATATGAAACATTCCAATGAATCGCACAATGCAATATAATACTTATGCTCAAAAAACCAACCTACACAGACTGGCGATAGCAACAGCAGATGGCTTGGCGATAACTGTGACTGTTAAAATTCAATGCAATAATATGTGAAACGTTTTCGATTTTACACTTGTGAATATTTATGAAATGCATTATAGCTAGTTGTTGGTGTAGTTGTTCATTGAGAAGTGGAGCGCGTTAACATCGGCATTATTGGCCACGTGCAAACAGGTAGGCGTGAGCGTCCACGTCACAGCACCAGCTTGCGAAGGTCGTGACGTAGTTATCTAGTCTCACCATTATTCAGTTTGTCCGTCGTTCGAGTCCTCGCGAGGCCGAACGTTCTATTGCTCGACAACTGAGGTTATATGCAATTTCATTATTCTGTCTCGTTTCCTTAACTTCAAGATCGCAGACATAGCGTCGTTGACTCTTGCACTTAAGAGTCTAACAATAACCTGATTTAAAACCAGGAAGCGTAATATAAAGGCGCAGTGTCGTCGTCGTAACGCGAATGTTCGACCTTAACATTTTGTTTCGTAGGTCTTATGTAAATATCAATTTTAAATTTTACTTCCACATATTCACAGCTAATGCATAAGACTTAGTTAGGAACAACTTTGAATTTTCTTTCATCGAGGTAAATTATTACATAACAAATTATTCAATACCAGTCTCGTAAAAAAGGAGATTTGCAAGAATCAGCCTTATTGTATATGATTTTAAAGTCATGTTAGAGCTAAAAATCTTTGAACTTTACATAAAACGGTTGTAATTTAAATAGGATTTTTATATTAAATATAAATTAATTAATACGAAAATTCTGTTCTTGTTACTATAGAGGATGTCCAAAGCAGGGTAAAGTGGAAATTGCTTAGAACAAAAAGGCACATCCTCGAAATAAATTCGTATAACGCCAAACATGAAATATAATAGAGCCATTGTAACTTTTTCGAACCAATTTATTTTTATTCACTTACAACTTATGATTCAATTTTGATCCAAAATATTGATGTTCAATCGTGCAAATAGATTACGTAGCCATGTACAAATTATTATTACACATACACACATACAACTTTTTTATTGATCGTTCATTGATTATTGTTATCTTTCAATGTCACAGTGATAATTTTTTATAGTTGTAGGTACCTACTTATTACGTGCCTATAAGAATATGCGAATATTAGAACAAACAGTTCATTTCAGTGTATTTATTTAAAAAACACACTTCAAAGTTAAATTTATTCATGTAATGTTTATTTTAAATTATGAGGCTTATCATCTAGTATACAGTTTGTATGAAACATCATTATTTGTGTAATAAAACCAAGTATAATTCCGCATATATCCACATACATAAATGTATGTATAAAGAGGCACGTTTATTTACTTTGTTTAATAATATATACGCATAGCTATTAGTCAGTCTATAAATACATGTTTAGATGTCTCGTGGCACTTATAGAACTCTACATTAACGTATGGATTCGCACTTGAGAAACAATTTATCTGCATTAAATGCGGAAACGTTAAGTTGCATTATGATTTACGAAGAATATTTTCAAAGCATACTTACTAGCTGATGGTACGTAAATTGTATGCAGATTCTTTCGTTACATCTCTATCGATAATGAATCTTCATACTAGTTATCGATTTTTTTAAAGGCCAGTAGGATTATGGTATAGGAGTTATTATGCACTTTATGCCGGTTTCTTGTCATAGTTAAATCGGTGAGCCCTTTTACCCAACAATCACAAATAGTATCGCCCATTTTTGTTTTAGACAAAAATTGGTTACAGCGCTGCGTAGCTCTACCGTACAATTAGGATTATCCAATGTGATATAGTATATTTTTTTCATAATATCTGAGAACCAACATTTTTTGTAGTACAGCGATAATGGTGGGCTTGTATCTGGTTGGAGCGACTGCAGCGCACGCGCACGCCTACTGTCTCGCCAGTCATCTCGTCACGTTTGCGTAGCATGTGTAACGTCGTACCGCGGTCACCTTGCACGTCCCCGCACATCTCGGACAAATAGAGGTGGTATTGGGTTTAGTTCCGCGTTCGCTTTCACGATACATCTGCAAATATCGTATCTGACCAATGTTAATTTATTTTGCAATCAGATTCATCATTATTGATTCGATTCAATCGTATAATTACAATATTTGTTTTCAAAGTAAGGATCTATTGGCCAAAATTTGGCAATGTTTGTTTTGCCAAAACCCCTTACGATAGTAGCGATTTTCTTTACTAAGTATTGTTATAGAAACACAAATAAATTCTCTATTTTTTTAAGATAAATTTGGGTAACTTTTAACTGATTTTTTTTCCGACCGCATACAAATGCCGCTGAAACTAGACGAACCCGATTTCTAAGTAGGTTTGTCACAATGTATATTTTTCTAAACAAAAAACGAACATAAAACAAAATGTATTACCGTTCTGTCGTCGTTATTTATGCAACTGCGTTTATAAACGATTCCAGTGCACAATACTCACCCGAAACCACGCGAAGATAGCATGTCTGTGATTTTTACGGACATAACATATATTTGGCAAAGAACACAAATTTTATTGTGGGAACACGTCAAGTAGTGTCTGTCGCCAATAAGATCCAAAAGGATTAGTTGAAATGTTCATTACAGAAGCGCGTATGCAATGATAGTATGGATCAGAAATATTGGATCCCTTTAACGGAGTTTTAATTTTCGTACATATTGTGAACCTACAAACACATATTTATGTAAGTTGAAACTTTTGCTATGTTACACTTAGTCGAGACCAATTGTATATCGTATAGATAAAATTATTGTTGAAATTATTGCTAACTTAGAAAAAATACGAGCAGCCGAGTCACAGGCCAAAGCTAAATAATGTGCGCGTTGAGGAAGGGGTAGGTAATAATAAATTTCCCAGAAACTCTTGGCATTGACATTCAGTAGTTATTGTTGTATTTCCAACGGACTATGGAACGATGACGGCTGGCGCAGCCTTGAATACATCATGTGTTTGATTATTCCACACGTCACACCTACAATTTGCGCTGTTTGCACGATGCCCATCTCACATGATCGCTATTTTTGTTACCAGTAACGATATTTCTTCAATTCCCGTTCTGTTTGTACATTCCAATTCACATAATTATTTGTCATACAATATTGCTATCAAATGTGAAATGCATTGCAATACGGTGCAACGCCATCTGTCCGTGGTCATTCCCCTATTATGCCGTATGACAGCCACTTTGTAAAGATTAGTTGATAAAACAAACATAGTAATTATATACAGGGTGTACTATGAGACAAATTCTAAATAAAACTGGGTGGTTTAAACACATCTGTATAATATTCTAGTTCGATTATTTTTTATTGAAACGCTTATTGACAGCGTTTTATATTGATTTTTGCTTTTGCCACTTGTTATTTATCACACGAATGACATAGACTCAACAGGAAATAGCTAACATGTTTCAATATGCTTTTAAGAACAAAGGGTTTATTTAAAAACAACAAACTTGTCAACGGATCACAACACATGAAAAACAAATGGTATCACGTGACCTACATACGCAATAATACGTAATTATTCATGTTATGTTTCGGGTTGCGTTCGCAGGCCACTTTACAATTTTTAGGGCATTTTATGGTGACTAGGTTTATCATTGAACCAACCTCGCCCTCCATACGATTGTTGCGTCACCGCCGGACATGATACAATACGTCTATTATTAAAATGTTCAACCGACGGATCGTCGTTTACTCGTATTGTGATATAAGATGTGACCTCGTGTCCACTTAGTCTCCACTTCAAACGTGTGTGCCTGCCATGCCTTGTGTAAAGACGTACAGTGCAAATTATAACAGCTCCAAGATCACCTTGCAATCAAACAAATGCTCTGAATTTAAATATTTTGAACATAAATTGAATATAATTTGCGGTCGACCGTCATTGGTTGATGTACCAATAATAAGTCTTCTCGACGGCTTAACAATAAATCTAAAGTACATGACCGACCAGCAGCTGCAGGTAAAACGGGTTTTTAACCAGCGGCGCGGCAAACGGACAATTGGATCACCAAAATTATGAATGATCAGCGTCACTCGTAAAGTAAAAAAAATCAGAATTTGGGTTGCTGATGCTTCACTACGGTTTTCTGAGAAATATGAGTAATATCGGGGTAGAAGTGGCGCATTGCGTTAAAGAATAAACTGACTATATAGTGGCGGATTTACCTGATGTCAATAGTTTCAAGATCAAGCTGAAAAGTTATCGATACAAAACCCATATTTTTAAAGCTAGTGGCTGGTAACTTGACGCATCCTGACCCGTACAAGCACTCGGGCTAGACTGTTTATTGGGTTCGTCGTTCATTAAATGGTTTTAGTAATGAAATAAATCGAGAAATGTATATAATTATTATATTATATTGGAAATATAATGAGGTGAACTCGTTTAAGACCAAACAACGTAGGACATAGTACATGTTTTGATGAAACAAATAATATGCTTAATGAATTTGATTACAAAATAAATAATAATTTAATCATCGTACAGCATCTTTACATTAGTACTAATTTTTAACTGCATTTGAAATTGGAAATGTTAATGTTTGAAGTGTGTTTGCAATAGCATGTCGTATATCGTAAGATTGTTTACTCGAGGTAAACAAACCGTCCTTCAGGTCCCAGTCGGCTCGTCCTCAGGGCGTCTGAGTCACAGCACGGCGTCGTCGTAAAGAGGGCAATGCTCACTTTGTTACCAGCCCCTCCCCACCCCTGCTAAGACGATGCAGCGGCGACGCACCGTTTAAAAAATAAAATCGCTCACATGCGTATCAAGACGCTCGTTACCTTTCGTCCTTATTCTGATTCCATTGTCTCGTCAACTGTCGACCATTATTATTGATTGCGAATTTATGGTCGTGCAGTGGCATTGTCATTGTTTCCATAGCCTCGATGTGAGTATAACAAAAAACTAATTGAATGATTAAACTTTATAATTACATTGTCATATTCGTATGAATTAGGCGTATAGCAGTCATACAATTAAAGTCAAACTTGGATCACTGTGTCCTAAATTAATCGAATGTCAAATATGATAGTAGTTCGTTGATATCGCAAAAATATAGGTATTATTAAAATAAATTTTATGTAAATACATACTCTAGAGTTATAATTGTTAGTTTGTAAAATAGTCTTGTAGTCCTAAAACGCTTTATCTTAACGGTATTGTGTGATAACAACATGGTCGTCTTATTCAATATTATTTAGAGAAAATATATCAACATATTGAAAGTTATAAAGCTATAACAATTAATATATACCACTTTTAGCACTCATTGTAGGAACACAAGGCTACGACAAACAACATATTTAAACAGTAGACAATTATTATATGCCCATGCATATACTATGAAAAAAGAATGTATAACAAGAATTTGTTATCTAATTGCAATCCAAAAATTAACCACAGATCTCAGTGATGCGACGACACGAGACGCTTTGACTTAAATATAGAAGAGGATGCGAGTAGGTCGGATGACATCTATAATAAGACCACGGGAGACTGATGATACATACGGTGAATATTGCCCAACGATTCACGGGTTGTTGACTTTACCAACCTTTAACTTTATCCTAACTGCGACGTGCTCTTTGCGGTTTAATAATAAACCCCACTGCACTTATATGAAATCGATTTAAATATGCAATTTATTTACAGCCGAAATAAATGTTTGGAGTATCATCAGTAACTACATTTATATCAGTGACGAATGAAACGGGTGTTGGTGACAAAAACTATGTTTTACAATGTGTTTTTGCGGCCAGCTCGGTGGTCCTACCTGTGTGTGGTCCGACTACTCGCAAGCCCCCAAAGTGACCGCAATAATCTATCTTCATTATACCACATAGTGTCACAAATGAGCAACGTGAACGTCTCATCTGGAATCACTCGACATTCGTTTGCGTAACAATGTCCTCTTTTTATTTAGGCCAAAAGTAATAGATGAGTTGATATGATTCACCTATTGTTAATCGTCATAGGAGTGGTTTACTTACTGAGGCAGAATGTAGGTCGGTCGGGCCGCTCTATTTGTCACAATGGCAAATTGTTGATTGACCTCGGACGAATCGTTGCGGGTGCGATAATCTTATCTGTAACAAAATTAATACAGAACTTGTCCACCTATGAAAAGCTTTTAATGCTGGCACCTGCAACAATGTAACTAGAAACTCGCGAGCATTAAAATCCCGCAGCCGTCTTGTCTTGAAATTATTTGTTACTATACATTTTATACCTAAGTTTAACCTAATTTAATAACAAATATAAAACAGCAGTTCAGAAAATGTTACTACTATACTTTACTGCTGTTACCAAGTAGAATATTTATTATGTTAACTAACTTGATGACAACTAAATAAAAGCGAAGGTATCTTGAATATTAGATCTTTGATAACAAACCTTAGAATAATGTGAAAAACATTATATCAAAAAGTGAAACCTATTCCAAAATATACTTACAACAAATTATAATTGTATTATCATACATAGTCGATTACTATTAACCAAGGTTCTAATCTATTTCACCAACTTTACGTCGCGTCGAGGTGCAATCAATCATTATCATTAATATTGTAGTTATTATATTGTTCTAGAACTAACATCTGGTTAGGTTAGGAGCTTTATTAATCAAAAAAGGCAGATTTTATTTATGGGTTTTCAGTATTCTTTTGCAGCCAATATTATATTTTATAAACGTTTTTATTTTTACTCTTTATCGATCATATTATGATCACAGGCAAATACTTATGAGAAGAATTATGTTTTGGATGTTGTAAAATACCGTTGTATCTAGCAAATATTATGCTTATTATTATTATTTTGATGACTAGGCATTCTGCTTATTACATAACGAGACATCGAGGCGATAAAACTACACACATAAAAGTACTAATTATATTAAATAATTAATTGTAATATGCTCCCTTTCCCTAATTCAGCGGAGATTCTTCGACGCGTCACTCGTTTTCAGTTTCTAGGTCGTACCGATTAATTCACTTAGCCTACTTTTGTTTAGTGCTGTGACACTTTTTTTGTTTGACATACATAATTTCATAGCTCGATCGCAATTTCAGCTGTTGCGTCCTCTATCTATTACGAATAAAATGTACCATTTATTATTATTATACCCAGCGTACCTTCGATGAATTAACAGTTAGAATCACCGAATGCCTTTAATAACATAGTTTTTATAAAGATTGATAACATTTTCAGACTATATGCAATCTATAAAAGTTTATGTTGGTGGGTCAAATGTAGTAGTAGACTTGCCCGTGAGTATGCTAGAGACAAAAAAAAGAAAAAAAAAACAGCTAAATGGACAACCTAAGTAAAGAAGTCAACTAAAGGCTGTTTACACTGGACAGTTCATCAAACGCAAGACTGCAGTAGATAACGGAATGATGTACCGTCTGGGAAAGAGGAATTAACCACTTAACAATTATTAATAACAGATACCAGCACAGACGTATGAGTCTAGAATAATTTCTATTTACCTAGTGCCAATTGAAAAAACTGCATAAGCCAATACTGTGTCCAAATGAAGAAAATGGTGCATTGCCAATATTTGTAACATAGTTTTTGGGTTATGTCCAGCGTCATTTATTTTAATTCAACATTGCTTTACACAATATTAACGGAACTAAAAAGACTGCCTGAACTATAGATTTTGCTAGACCAATACTCAGTGGGAAGTGTAGACCGTACAATTACCAGTATCTATCGACTTGCTTCCAAGAATAACACCCTTAATATCGGCTACTATCAAGTTGCCTATCAAGCGAGAAATTACAAGTAACTTGCAACTCTACGCAACTGGTCCCTTAAGTTAACACGTCGCATAGAAAACACGATCGCCTCACATCAATAGGGAACAGAAAATCGCCGAGATTACGAACGAAGGGTAACAAACTTAATCGTGAATAGTCTTTGTGTAGCTCTTCAACGCAGCAGGTCATTTCTACCTTCTCCATATTGTGTAGACCAGATTCTTTCAGATCGCTAAGATCAGTCTCCATCATGCACATTTCAAGTTGTCCGTGTTATTTTGTCTGTAATGTTATTGTTCATCATTGGTTATTGTGCATTGTTCAATCACATGAACAAATTACATATAATATGTTAAAGGATGCTCGTCCTGCTAACAGGCGGGGACTGGGCTACAAAACGCAGCTTGCGTAGTCGGATTACACGTACGTGTGTTCACAAAAAGCGACCGCACGCCAACTGTGAGCGGATGCATTGCGGTGATGAAACTGACACAGATTCTAACGCGTATTTGGTAATCAAAATACAGTTCGTGAAAGTCTCGCAGGACGGCCATATCTCGCGCATTGTGCATGTCCCACTTCTGTAATACTCTCGACATTTTGACGGCACCAAAACCCAAAATCAGAAAGACACTTATGCATAACTTCTTTAGCCGAGTTGCGATTGTTCATTAACACAAGTATATATACATTAATGTGTGCGTAAGCTATATGTGTGTATTCGCGTCCCAGATTTGGGAAGCGAAACTGCGATCGTTGATTGGCGTATTACGACGTTGCTACATTTTCGCCTTGCATTCAATTCCATGAGAAGTTGCAGGTATTGCCTAGCGGCCACTAGGTCAATTGTTAAAATTGTTTTTTACCATTTATAAATTGAATTTCAATAATACTCGTTCTCATGTCGTATGAATAATTTATGAAATGTTGTAACGCGAGCTAAATCTTGTGTGTCTACTTATGATGTATTTAATATTCTCTTGTTATGCATCAATGACAGTCAATGTCAAAGTCATTATGTACCTATATTTTAAAATCTTGCTGAGCTACTTAGGAATTGAGAGCGCCCTCGCTATTGGAATATTTTAAATTGCCTATTTATTGTAACTGAAAATTTAATATTTTAACTCACATTATATCTTTAGCGTCTTAATTATGTTAATTGTGTAAGTTAAAAGAAAATGGGCAGAGATTATTAGACACAGAGTAGTTCATGCTTTCGTTAATAATATAATAAATGATTATACCCTATTGCATCATTAACCGATAAAGATATAATATTGTTAGCACGAATTGTAATATAGTCTACATATTGATAATGAATATTTATTTTATTGCGAGCATGTGTTCTGTTAGTTCTGATGCAAAATAAAATGTGTTCGAGGTAAAAATGTTTACTGTTATATTGTTATCACTTATTATTTTCAGTATAAAAAAATATGTGTTGACACTTGTTGTCTGCAGTTTTAAAATTATACAAAAATCTCCGCAATAATCAAAGCAATAAACAAACATGTGTGTGTGTGTGTAACTTAGAAAATTACTGATTTAAATAATTTTAAGGTAAGAACTGTATAAGATGATCGTATAAGAGAGATAGGCAATCCATAAAAACACATTTCCACTCACTGAAACTATTTTATTGTAATTTTATTCGTTTAGTGAGAAAAAAATATATTTCATTCCAACTCTGGAAGAAACAAAACGTATGGAAATGTCCCTTACGTTAAATAGTTTGGTGATAAGACATGAAAGAAATTTGTGTTTTTTTTTTTTAACAAACAGTTTATGAGCTAAACTTTAACTTCTACTCAATATGACGCCTAGATTGTTTATGATTTTTACAAAAAAAAAAAAAAAACAAATAACCATCCACAGCGGATAGTAAGGAAAGATGGCCATATTTGATCGAGCCGAGATGGCCATATAGAAAAAGCATAAAAAGACAATGTAGGTAATATGAGATTGTAAATGTTTATTTATTAGGATTATGCTTAGGAATAGAATTATTGTGTTAAAAAAAAGTTGGTGAAATGCCATTTTATTGTAGCATTACGCATAATAAATGAAAATTAAAATTTTGAAGCACTCAGTATCTTTCCCTAATCTTTTTTATTTTCCTTTTAATGCTGGCAAAGTGACAAACAACCTACGAATAGTCCAGAAATAAATTTAACAGGAAAAAGTAGATTTACAAATTGACCATCACTCCTCTGCCATTATGGTCATCTCTCCCAGGCACACTGCACAGCCGCGTGAGATGGCTAATGATAACTTTGAAGAAAAATATTTACGAGGTTCTGCTATATCACTTTATTTTTCTTACTTTCTTAAAGTTCAAAGCGTAATTAAA
Source organism: Manduca sexta (assembly GCF_014839805.1). Lineage (NCBI taxonomy): Eukaryota > Metazoa > Arthropoda > Insecta > Lepidoptera > Sphingidae > Manduca > Manduca sexta. Next base: position 14,105,568 of record NC_051134.1, on the reverse strand, counting down.
TATTGATCTTTGTTAATTTATAATGTTATTTTGAATTCCTCTATTTGAGCAGTAATTTTTATTCCCCTGTCGCATCGCCTCTCAGTAACGCTTACACTTACTATTCTCAGTCTGTCGATTGTCAATTATGTTTAAATACCTTAAATTACTAATGGACTTACCCGGATTAACCCCTACTGGATTAACCCGGACAGGCGTACTTAATAGGTAATATGTAAATAAACCATGGTTTAAAGTGCATAGGTATGTAAATGCATTTCAGATTTCCCCGTGTACATAAGTTAGAGCGTTGTGCGTGCACGTTTGCAGGCTCGGGTCGGGCAGCGAGTGCGGCGGTGGCGGGTCGGGCGGCGGCGCGCCAGCTCCGCAGTCGGCGCGCGTCTCCTCCAACGGCGCCGGCGGCATGGCGGTGAGCCGCGTGCCCAGCCCGCTGCACGACGGGAACACGCCCGTCGCCGAGAACTGGTGCTTCACACAAGTAAATATTAATATCTTCACTATCAACATGGTTTATGGGTTCTTTGCTTTGTAGCGGAATGTCAACTTATGGCCAATGTCACCAAACCTAAGCACTTAACTATACATTCTCATCAAGTACATAATGGCGTTTTCTGCGTAATTCACCATAGCGTTTATGGCAGTAGACTTTATAAAGTTCAGAAACCAAGTATAACAATATTAGCTGTAAATAAACCAACAACATACACTGTCCCAGGATCAGCATAGAGAGCCAAACGATCGCGAATAAAACTCTTTGGTGGGTTTTATAAAACTTAAACACTATAGTGTTTCTTATGTTCGATATCCTGTGATACTTATAATATATACCTTGAAGCAATGGATTAAGATAAACCCTACGATGCTTCTGTAGTTATTTGTCAAAATCAATCAATAAGGAAGAGTGGGCTCCCCAATGAAATAAACTATGGCGCTACATGAATAAATATATAACTACTTCGTAATCCTGCGTTGTGGCATATTCGGTTACATTTTTTTTCCAATACAAGATTATTCAAATCACAAATTAGCTTAGCTTTGTCAGTGCAAGTGGCCTTTAGTTGATATGTTAAACCTATTCTATATATTTCCACAGAATGCGGATAATCTCATAATAATTTAAACATCATCATTTAATTAATAACTATTCATTTACATTACAATTAAGTCATATTTCATCATTCTACATTATTACTGATTGCTCTTAAGTGTAAGCCAGTACGATGCATTTCCGCGTGCGGTATGTTCAAATATCAAATGCATAAGTATTCGTAGTAAAGTCGTGTTATCTGCAGTCAAATTGAACTGCATACGCCCTGTGACTACACAATTGCAGCTGACGGCACAACTACGTGAAGATATCTCGCGGCAGCATTAATAGAGCGAGTACACCACTATCGTGCAACCCGTCTGATTTTTTTTGTCATTAATTCTTTACATGACTTTTTATTACAATAATAGTATGCAATTATTTTACCTAAAAATCAAGCATAATCTTAATTGTAAAAGTAAGTTCAAAGTTAAGACTTCTCAAGAACTTGCTGTTTCTCCAGGGATTACTGGTATTAATTAGTAAGTGATTAATTAGGATCGCCACGTGGAGCATCCTTATGATATAACATATTATAGATAACGACCTCGACCTACACAAACCCCGGCAGACTGCCGTCTATATAAATTCCCAATAGGCACATCGAGTAAAGTGGTCGTAAAAGTCCACGGCCGATGTCGTAAATAATTTGTATGAGCCAAAGTCATTCGGCGCTGACTTAACCCATGTAAGAAGTAAGTGATAATATTGTTTACAGATAGCATTATCGTGAACTTGAAACATTGCGCGCATATGCAGATTGTGTTAACATGTACATATTTAAAAACTGTAGGAAGTACGTGTCGAATGGTCGCGCCGTTTGTCACGTTCCGTGGCCGCGCGCTCACCGCTCGTGCGGTTGCGATACTCGATAGCCACTTACCTACGCAACGTGGCAAATCATCATTGCAATCCTATTGCGCGATTCAAAACCATATGATGACGATTTTGAAAGTAATCTACCTATCAACCTTCACACTTATCATTTAAGTTAAAACAAAACACGTCTTGATGCTACGGACATTTATATAACAATTTTTGTGTGTCCATTATCGATGATGATAATAATGATATTTGATGAAAATATATGTGGTTACTCTTCCGTCGAACTCGAGAGATACGTGTGACCGCTCATTTCATTTTTTGGAACAACCGTTGCGTGCTCTAGCTAACGACCCGATGTTACCTTTTTGATACTTTTTGTCCAAAAATCTATTTAGTTTGCGAGCTATAACGGTAATTTTTTGCCTTTTACGCGGCGTAGCGGCACCTCGCTTATTAAGGTCTCTTTCAATTTTGACAATCACTGAACTGCTGATGAGTCGAGCTAGGAAACACCTTGGAAATAATAACGGTACAAACTGCCAGCAAGTAATAAATAATGTTAGTTGTGTAATTGTTTGAATAAACATTAAGGCAATTGTCGCTTCCGTGTTGTGAGACTACTTTGTCAGCTCGGAGCATCGAGCACGTGTCGATTCAGCGGCACTCTGACGCCGATACACGTGTCGTCCTGCGATAATTACATTCGCCTGTACACGGGAACTTGTCCATAAATACATTTGCACGATATCGTCGCATTTGAATGTTGTTTTTACCACAACATTCAATTGATTCCTACACAACGGTTAAACGGGTTACAGTTAGAAAATAATATTTTGTTCGATAAAATGTTTTAAATGTTCCTTTTATCACACTCCACTTTTAGTATTTAGTATCAGGATGACAATGATTGACCCGACCAATGTAGAACAATTAGTTATAATTGATAGATCGATTTTAGTCTCTTTACGTATTGTTAATGAATAATTTTACTTGTCTTTAAGTAAAAGTGAGCTAAGTTAGTGTGATGGGTGGGTGTAATTTGCAAACGGATGGTATCTGTGTGGACGAATGCGCGGGGATGATGCGGGCGGCCTTGGATCGGGTCGGCGACCGGGCGAAGACCTCACCAGCACCGCAAGCCAAGCAACGGTCGGGGGCAACGACCAGCGGCGCCCAGTTGCGCCCGACGCTCTATGTGTCTATTCCTCCTGACCTTCGCCGTAATCCACGTCGCCACCTCGTCCGAGCCTCGCGGAGGACCCTCGCCGCGTAACATGCATGATATCGAAATTCGCAATACACGATAACCGTAATCACGTATTTATCGGAGATAGATGCTTTAGTCGATACGCCTGCATTAACTCAATGTCAAAGATCCCAATGCATGTTGCTGTGTAGCGGTATAAAAGACTCGTGTACATGAGATGTCTCATAAAAAAATCACCAATTACATTGTAACCTTGAATCACCAACAGAATACACGTTGCGAACAGTAAAGTTTCGCCATAAATAAGTCGTTAAACGCATGCTCAGCAGTATTCATCACTGTGGCTTGTTTGTTTTCTATTGTGGCTGTCAGCGGGGCTATATTAGTGACATAACAACAAAAGATTCCGGAACAAGTTGAATTTATGATTTTGGATGTTGGTGGAAGATTTATTGTTCAGGAGAGGTCGCGTCAGGCGACTGCACGAGAACACGCCTTGAGAAAGCCTCCGTTTCATCCATTGATTTATGTCCATTCATTATTTATTGTCTTTGTGCATATGCCTGAACTTCGAGTACCGACCTGCTTCTTTCTGTTTTCTTTTATTGACAAACTCCTTAGAAATAATCTGAGTGCCTCGTACTTATATTTTTGCATAGAAATATTGAAAAATATAATGTTTTGTCTTTTGTTTCAGGTCAAAGTGGTTAAATTTAGTTACATGTGGACAATAAACAATTTTAGTTTCTGTAGAGAAGAAATGGGTGAAGTGTTAAAATCATCGACTTTTTCAGCCGGTGCTAGTGATAAGTTAAAATGGTGTCTCCGCGTTAACCCTAAAGGACTAGACGAAGAGAGCAAAGACTACTTATCTTTATATTTATTATTAGTGTCGTGTAATAAATCAGAAGTGCGTGCGAAGTTCAAGTTTTCAATATTAAACGCTAAGCGGGAAGAGACAAAGGCGATGGAGTCACAGCGAGCGTACAGATTCGTACAAGGCAAGGATTGGGGATTCAAAAAGTTTATCAGAAGGTAAATTTATAACTTTTTAACGCCCTGTGAATTCTATTTTTTTTTTGTATACTTTCAAGTGGATTTTTGTATTACTTTACACATATTTAGTAGTGTTGCCAGGGTCAGAAATTTTGCATTGGTTTGGACTTTCGAATCGTTGATGACTGATTTCTTTCTATTGTCTCAAGAATGTATGTTATCGATAGTCTTAAAAAAATGATTAAATGTACACTAATGTTAATTTTTACGGATCTTTATATCTCAACCACGTCAGAGAGGCTGAACGTATCTGGATGAAATATGGCACAAAGATTATAGTTTGGAATAGAATATAGACTACTTTTTGTTCCGGGAAAACATCGAGGTACTTTTATCCTGGAAAATTTCAAGCGGACGGAGTCGCGAGCATAAGCTACTGTATTATAAAATCATTATAGGTAATTCATTGTTTCAAACTTGTTTTCTCGGCAAGATTGAGTAACAGAAGCAGATCTGAAATAAAATGATTACCAGTAAATTATGTTACTGACCCGTCTCTAGCGATTTGAATCTTCTTACTGCACTGTTACTGATTTCATTCACCTCTGAATATTTGTACAAACCTAAAAGCAATTTCCTGTGTCTTAGAAATTGTATTGCTTTAATTTGTAGAACAATTGTTGAAATTGCGACTATTAACTCACAGTCTGTTTTATGTCAAATTTATAACTTCCAGGTGTTTAGCAGTATTTTTTTTATTACCTGTATGTGCGTCTTTCATTAGTTGCCTCCGTTATTGTCCTCGGTTAAATAGAGTTCAAAGTTAATAACTAATTGGCATACCTATGAGGCAATTGCTCGACTTAAATATCTTTTTCTATATTTAAAAATTAATTATACCTTACTTTATCAAAATATTTTGCAGACCAATATACTCGAGGTGTCTTAAAACCTTTTTTGACGAAGCTATTGTTTTTTCCAGAGATTTCTTACTGGACGAAGCGAACGGCCTCCTGCCCGAAGACAAGCTGACGATATTCTGTGAAGTGTCAGTGGTTGCGGACAGCATCAACATCAGCGGGCAGAGCAACGTGATCCAGTTTAAAGTACCAGAATGTAGATTATCAGACGACCTAGGCGCTCTCTTCGACAATGAAAGATTTTCCGACGTCACGTTAGCGGTGGGTGGCAGGGAGTTCCAAGCGCATAAAGCTATATTAGCAGGTATGTGTCCCAATGTGTTTCCATAGGTCATTTGTATGTCATTCTTGTATAAGGAACCATTGCACTTTCATCAGCAAACATTGAAATAGTAATACAGATAGCGAAACTTGGGAGTATTACACCTCTGCCAACCCTTGAAAATGGAATAAGTAATTTTCCTTGTTGTGTTATGCTACGTTCATATTTATGTATTCCAATCAAATGTATTACGACTCGCCATATCATAAGTTCATTACTTGAAATTTTGCTGAATATTGTGCATGAAATATTTAATTCAAAAATAAAGTACAATTGTTTTACAGTTTTAGACTGCATGCGTCATGTTCAGGCACGATAACAAGACATCCTAACTATGCCAATGGAAATTCCGCGCTGTTTTCCTTATAATAATTCGAATATATGCTTTGTTATGTAAGTTTAGCAAGTCGAAATCTCAGGACGCAGTTAGTTAATTAATTTATCTATTCACAAAACATATTTTATAGTTAGATTTCGTTTAGATAAATGTAAAATATATGAGGAATATAATGTATGGAATAATGTTGTTAATAATTTTATTGTTATTGCGTCGTTCTGTTTTTAACCACAAACTACTTTATTGAAGTGCGCTGACACTTATTAGTAAGTACCTACATAAAAGTATGTTAAAAGTAACGTTCCGACTCTGATATGAGTAAGCGTAGGTAAAATAATTCCTATCCACATGTTTACTCGTTCCAACTATAATTTCCGCGTAGTATTCCTGCTGTGTTGATGGCAAAGTTAAAACTACACGAACAGAAAATAACATTAGTATGTACTGTTATATTAAAATCATTATAACAGTTAGCTCCAATATTGCACATGATAAGTATTAAACACCACATGTGGTAGTAGTACTACTGGTGGTAAGGCCTCTCATATGTGAAAGTCTGCCTGGGTAGGCACCACCGCAATGTCTATTTCTGCCGCCAAGCAGCAGTGTATAGTCACTGTTGTGTACCGGTTTGAAGGACATTGTAGCCAGTGTAACTACTGGACATAATGAGACTTAACATCTCACGATGGCGAGCGTAGTGGAATACCAAACAATACTTTGTATTTAAGGTATTGGATAGTGTTTCTACTGTTTATGGGCGGTCGTATCGCTTACCATCAGGCGAACGGCAAGCTCGTCTCGTCATTAACAGCAATAAAAAATAAATATATAAATGATACATGAAAGTAATGAAATGTTTCTTGATTAAATTGTAGCCTATTTATTTACTTATTCATGACCACCGTTAACTACCAACCGTCAACTTACATTCACCATCTGCAGGACAAACGACTCAACCTCTAGACTATTACCTTAAAACAAATAATTTAATATTTTTTTCTTTCAATTCCAGCGCGAAGTCCTGTATTCGCAGCAATGTTCGAACATGAAATGGAAGAAAGGAAAAGGAATCGAGTGGACATCACGGACGTGGACCACGAAGTGTTAAGAGAAATGTTACGTTTCATATACACCGGCCGCGCGCCCAACCTGGACAAAATGGCCGATGATCTCCTAGCAGCTGCCGACAAGGTAGATATGCGTTTTGTTATAGCGGAGGAAGTGCAATTGAATGGTAATAAGGGAACATTATGACCAGCCATTGAACCGCTCGGAGATATGGAATATGTGTGGCCCAAATCCAATGATTAGGGAAGGTAGATTATATCACTGTGACTTTTAAACTGATGAGCTTTAGTACTTTTCTCACAAAGTTTTCCGGGATAATATTCCCGCTTTATATTTTCTCGGGATATATGTTAGCCTATAGCATTCAAAGGTAATGAAGCTACGTATTGGTAAAAAAAATATCAGTTTGTATTTCGTGAGTTTAGCGCGTTCAAACAAACTCTTTAGCTTCATTTATTAGTAGAGATAATTATTGGTTCAATTGATAATCGTTTTAATCGCGGATAGTGAACAGTAGATCTGTATATTAACTAGTCAATAATAATAATGTTGATATTCGTAAAAGGCGATGCTGCGCGTCTTCCACTTTTGTCTATCAAATTATCGGGGATAATAAAAAAAACATTAAAAGCGTTATTGAAATGGTGCTTTGCTCGATTTAGGACTATTTTCCATATATTTTATTGTTGCTTCCATCAAAGTATAAAAAAAAACAGTGTTAAAATTTGTAATTCATTTTGAATCGAATTATATTTATAATTATAATAACGATAAGACAAAATTAGGCCACAGTTTAAAAACAGACCATTTCCTGTGACAAATTAGTAATGATGTCAATCCAGCCGTAAGTTATTCTAAATGTCGCATCTTTAAATACACGTTGACAGATGACGACCCGGATTGTAGAATGGCCAATACAAGACGTACGATAAATAAAAATAATTCCTTTATGACGTTTAAAAATAAAGAATATGTCATAGATATTAAATATATTATGTGCTAGTTTTGCGACATATTACAATGCCAAACAATTATCAGTCTTACTTATAAACTTGTTTTACCGTTAGGAGGTTGTTAAGAATTGCTTAAATAACTGTCAAAAACATCACCGATTTCCTAGTTTAAACTTAATTAAGAGGTATGATGCCAGGTTTTAACTTACAGCTAATCGCGTCATTTTGTGTTTTAACAAGGCATAGCTTTGCGAATTTTTTATAAGACAGTCTGTCTGTAATTAAAAACAAAAGTATAGTTGCACGATCTTTGATCGGCCTCATGATGTCCTTTTTCAATGTTAACGTTTTTTTTCTGGTTTACAGTACGCGTTGGAGCGGTTAAAAGTAATGTGCGAGGAAGCATTGTGCTCGAGCCTCTCGGTGGAGACGGCGGCGGACACGCTCATACTGGCGGACTTGCACTCCGCGGACCAACTCAAGGCGCAAACCATTGACTTCATTAACACGTTAGTAGCGCTCGTTTATTACATATACGATATCAAATATGCAAGTGCAATCACCATTTCCAAAGAAAACGCAACGTAATCGTGATAGTTAAATTGGCAATCTATTATAGGTACATAATATTTTATCAATTGTACATTACATTAAAATACTCATGATTTAATATTCATAGTCATCATTACACACAAAATTCTAGTATGTCTGCACTGAGTCCGCATAATATTGTGAAATCGCCCGATTGATTAGCCGTTGTAATAAATTGTTGTTACTATACAAAGTTTAAGTTCGTCAGTAACGAGTTGTGTTGCGCAGGAGTCACGCGACGGACGTGATGGACACGGCGGGGTGGAAGAACATGATCTCGTCGCACCCGCACCTGATCGCGGAGGCGTTCCGCGCGCTGGCGACGCAGCAGCAGCAGATCCCGCCCATCGGGCCGCCGCGCAAGCGCGTGAAGCAGGCCTAGTGCGGCGCCGCGCCCCCGCCCCGCCCCCGCCCGCCGCCGCCCCGCTCCCATACCAAAGACCCGGCGCCGGCGCACGCCGCCGCTCGCCGCCGGGCATCTGCGGATTCCGCCCCTCGTTTGCTATGATTGATCTCAGGACGATATTCGAGCCGCCGCGGTCGACTATTGTGCCGATTTTAATTGATTACTTTTAATGTGTACCGTACGCCGCGAACGTCCGCCGGACGCTGTTCGCGGGACGCCGCGGTCAGTTCGGATGTAGGCTTGGAGTTTGATGTTTATGTATGTCGTTTTGTGCGAGTTTAGTTGCGGCCGTTCGTTGTGAGCTGTGACGATCACGTGTGAGACGGGCGGCCCCGTGCGCCGGCGCCGTCGGGGCCGAGGCGCCGCCCGTCAGCCGTGTTCGTGTGCAGGAGTCGTAACTTTCGAATTATTTGAAGTGATCGTGCCGCGATTTGAGCGCTTGCGTTGAAATAAATATTGGTGTTTCACGTTCTCGAAATTCCAAAACGATTCTCCTTAGACGTTTAAAAGTAGGCCTTTTGAAAATATTTTGATGTAGCGCGATAACTGAATGCAATAAATTCGTGTAAAATTTTGTAACATAGATTTGTATACAAATGCCGGTGGATACGAATGTTCTTGTTCGTACTTAAAATGGCATTATATTATGTACAAAACTATGAAACAATATTATAAAGTTGTAGGGGACTCGAGTGATTGTATAAGTGTATTGAAATTGTTGGCATTGTATATAGAAGAGCTACGATCCCACCATTAAAATATTTCTAAGTACTAACTCATAAGTGGTATCACAGGTGACACCATTTTATTTTTAATGTGTCTGTAGGATGTTATTCCAATGACATATTGTGATTTTTCATTTATATTTCCATAGATTTAAAACACCATTCTGTTTTATTTAAGGGAGAGTGAGGTAATTTCGATAAATTTATATAAATCTCGAATAATAAACGGGCCCACAGCTCTAGTTCTGCTGTGATCAATAAGATTATAAGTTATCTTTAATAACATTAATTATATAACAACATTTTATAAATGTTGGATAAACAAACCCATTTTTTTTATAAATTCACTAAGTTGGTTTGAATGATCCTCAAGGCTTGCCGTATCAGTGGACAATGAGCTGAAGGAGGTCAGAATCAGTGTTGCACTATTACTGTGTGCTAATTTATTTCAATACATAATTATAGTAAATCAATTTTTATCCCATTTTTATCCATTTCCTTTCTTTGTTCATTCATTATTTTACTGAGAATCATACTTTGATGATTTGTTATTTTCATGAAATTTATTAATCAACTTTCTTTTTTTGTATATTTTTTTTGCTGGGAAACGTTAGTCTTTATAATTATAAGATTGATGTATGGTAGAATAAGGTGATTGCATTTGACTACAATGTGTGTGATAACTGATAATATCGACTTATATTTGTAAAAGCGTTATATTAGTTGGTGATCGAGATTACCCACTCTCCCCTGCGTGTAGATCACCACAATAATTTAAAATGTGAATGTATTGTTATTGTTGGTTTCGCTTCATCGATTGTAATTTGTATATTGCGTGTCTCGTCGCCAGTCGACATTTTCATTTTGCTCATTACATACTATTCACTCATGTGTATAATATATTTGATCTAAATTACAAACATCTATGTATAAATTTCACTTATTTATTAGCATTATTTTATCTTTACTTTGAATGACAACTTAGCAAACTTTTATAAAAGCTTATTTTAAAGTTTGTCTACATTTTATAAGTATATAATGTAACTACTCAACAGTAATGTTAATGAATGTACCGTGGCCAATAAATAATATTTAATACCATTTTATACCCACTTTCCATATACATAGCTGACCTCTGTTCTCATGTAATTGTATGGTTACATGCAAAACAATTGTCAAAAATAACTGTGATTTTCGAAATTGTCAGTAAGTTGAGCAAATAAATGAAACAATTTATACAGTTATTTTATTGTTACCTAATTGTAGCTTACCCCTTACAAACAACTAAAATAAAATATCTATTAAATGGAACCGATACTGACGTTGGTAAAACATTAAACAACGATTTTTAACTAAATAAAGTCGCGATTCCATTACGCAAGTAGCAAGATTAAACTTGTATGCTCATTGAAATATTCATGCAAGCTACGAGTTTAACACATGTAATTTTTTTAATGCAAATGTTATGTCATGCTAGTACTGCACAGTGGAAACGTGGCTGAAATATTAAAAGTCGAAATATTTAATATTTTTAATTGAAAGACGGGCTTCATAATCCGATAAACGAATTGCAGGTCCATACTATTTTCTTATTATTCTGTTTTTTTTTTTAAATCAGAGACATCAGTATTTTCGGCTCAGATTTTCGGGTTTATTCTTTTTCCAATAGAATTTCCCTTTTCTCAAATAAATGTTGCCATAATGTTATTACAGCAAAACATGGTCATGCGATTATACTCAGAAAAAGGTTTTTTCAGTTTTATAGACCAGGGGCGTAGCTACCGCCGTATCAGCGATACGGGGCTCCCGAGCTTTGGGGCCCCTCTTAGCCGATACCTACATTAAACTAAGTAGGCGCCCAAAAGTTCGCACTGCCTAAACCTGTTTATGAGTAAATGAGTTTTCTTTATAATTTTTCATATTGGCGTTTTTTTACACAGGTGCATCTGCCCCATTTCCGAAGGCAAGTGCGCTACTACCATTTTTTTTTTACTTTGAGCAAAATATTATTAATTTATTGTCTGATTTCCATGAATGGCTATAGGTCGTTATCACAAAATATCAAATATTCTTAAATTAATAAAATTACATTCTTAAGTTAGCACAAAAAGAAATTATTTTGCATTGAATCCAGCTATTAAAATTTTATGGCGCATTTTCCCCGACTGATCTTAGCTGTTTGTAAACGTCGAATTATAAAGAGGCAATGCTTCTAAATATAAGAAAAATGCGACGCAACCTTTGGATTTTGAATTCAGAACGCAATTTCTGATATAATATTTTTGGTCTGAGTATAATATATACAGTCGATTTACTTATGTGCCATTAGTGATTTTGTTATGAATTTTTGATTACAGCTGGAATTTTCTTATGGAAAACATAAAGTAGTATTGTGAGATAAAATATGTAATATATTATTTTTTACGTCGGTGGTAACTCTGTGGAAAATATATAATTTTCGTTTTAAAAATCTTGATTAAGTACATCTTTGTTACATTCCTTGTTTTATTTAATCGTCCAGTGGACTATGTGAGTTTTTTATTGAGTTCCATTCGTCCCGCTTTACCCAGTAAAATTTTCATTTTAAAATACACACTGCATGATTTATTATCTTTTGCTTTTGTTAAATAGAAGAAAAAAACATTGACCAATGGCATTGCCAGATTGAGAGTAAATTCTTCAATTTAGGGGTTTAATCGACTTCGGAAGGGTCAATGTTTTTCAATGGTAGGTGGGAATTAACCCAAAATTTAATTCTCTAAGCAAAACAATATAGAATTAAGTAGGTAAATGAAATTAAAAACAAAACAGAATAAGAATATTATTCGTGAAATTCAACGTTGAAGAATTTCAAATTAAAATGAAAAATTAGAAATCATTTTTCATGAAATACAATATTTGGGTATTTAACAACCGGGTTTTAGGATTCACACAGCTTTCCATATATATTATAATTCTCTTTGCAGGCTTTGGTATCTGGCAACACTGTGGCCAATCTTTCAAATAAGATTGGTTAGGTATATTTAGGTAGATTTTTGAATTTAATTTTGTTTGTACTATAATAGCCTTAAAGATAGTTGAATAATAGGTAAAACGAAGATTTACTGTGCATGAAAATTTAAAAAAAAAAATTGTATGAGACAAGTGTTATCGTGTATTTTAAATTAAAATTATTTTCAGATTAGTTACAGAAATGGCTAGTGGTTTTCGACTTACATTTCCATCTGAGCAAACGACACACCAGGTTCGAGGATTTTTCCCTTTTTTAACTGTTTATATTAACATCTTCACTATTATTAATTTGGTTAGTAGTGTAAAAAAAATCTTTACAACTTATAACCGAAGAGCAGAATAGCAACCCTTTAAGAAGAAATATTACCCAATCTAACGCAGGTCGATGCCAGGCGCCTTATCATCCTTTACTTAAGATATAATTTGAATAATGATCACATTGCATTACACCACAAAAGCTTGTTGATATCATGCTAATGATTTGATTTGTGAACAAATATTTGATTGCTCTGTAAAACATGGACTAAACCTATTTCAAACTTTCCAGTAAATGTTTGAATGTTGACGATTTTATGTTTAATTTTTAAAACTTTTTCTGTAAAAGCAATAAAAAGAAAAAAAGCTTTTCTATTTTAGTTAAAGAACAGGGAAATAACTCACCAACAAAAAGAACAACCAGGACAAGGAATAAACCAAAGAAATATGATGATTTCTTGGAGTTAACACCTTCTAAACAAAGAGTTCAGAGGAAGAATGAGTCTGATGAAAGTGATGATGCTGAAATGGATGAAGCATCACCACAAAAGCCAACAGGTAATGATACTATTAAAATAATATGCTAAATCAATGGCTAGTTATTATTAATAATTTTTATGTATTAGAAACAGGTAAAGAAAATTCTCAATAATACATAAAAATTTTTAGGGGAATTATCACATTCATTGTAAAAGTTAAATAATTACAAGTCTGTGATTTCTTACATATACATGTTTGTTATGTGAAAATGCTTTATGTTGATTTAGTGTCACCAAAATGTAGTATTAATATATCATTAGATTTATAAAATTTAAAAGATATAAAATTCAGTGGTGTGATTTCTATATCTCACTCTTACTTGAGCTTTATTTATACTTAGTTCACTGTTAACAAAGCAGCTTACCTATGAAGTTGTTGAAATTGGAGATCTTATTCCTGTCCAGAGTCTTGTGCTGGCTGCCATTGACAATATCCTCATTGAATAAAAAAAGAAGCATATTATAGAGTGGTTTGTCGTAATAACTCTTCATATAATTTCAGCTTTATTTGACAGTAATGATGTGGAAGGACAAGACATATTCAAATTCAAATCAAGGCATACCAGGCAAGATCTTCATAATAAAGTTCAAGATGCTATCAGCAATTCTCCGAAGATAATGGATTCACCGTTAAGGACTCCTAAAAAAACACCTTCCCGTGCCTTTAAGAGTCATCTAAGTAAAACTTGTGAAGTTACACCCAGGCATGTGAAGGAAGTAATTAAAAAAAGTAAGTGCCTTGTGATATTTTTTTTTTAATATGGAAAACACTATATGAACATATTGATGCTTGAAAGGCAATAATATCTAAGTGACAATCAGTAAATTTTTGAGTAGAGTGATTCGATTTTAATTTGAAAATTCATAACAATTCTACTTTTTATTTTATAATGATATAGCCTAATGATATTAAAATTGTTCTAGACCTACAAAACCTAGATCAAATGATGCAGAAAAATATGGCGATTCTAAATACTAATAGAATACATTTCGGTATATTTGTCAAGCGACAATTCGGTATATAAGCATATATGATTGCCTTTCAAGCATCTATATAAAGTTTTTTCTTTTATTTGCAGACAATAAGTTGGATCATAACTTCTAAGTAATAAGACTGCTGATATTTCAAAATAAATTTTCTTATTGGACTTGCTTACATTCAGTACAATGTTCTCCATTATCTAATCTGCCATTTTCCCAAACAATTTGGGTCTTAAGACCATTATCTCCAATGAGACCAATATCATTTTGATTATTTCTTACTTTAATACTTAATTATTAGATGTTGACAATTCATGTCTCCTGATACTCATAATAGTAGACTTAGACATCAATCACTAATTAGTGTGTTCAAGATTATGTTATATATTACTTGGTGATTTTATCAATGTATTATAATTATGTCAAATTGAACTAGCTATAAATAATACTATAATAAGTAGTAATACTTGAAAATTCAATATTTAAACCAGTTTAAACATTTTATTTACAGGAATTATTCAAGAAGTGGAAAGTGACAGTGAAGAAAGTGATTTCTCTGGCACAAGCAGTGACTTTGTACCTGATGAGAGTGATAATGAGGTACTTGCTTATATTTTCATACTCCATAAATTATGAATATTGCATAAAGACTAAATAAAAAAAATAAATGGCATGAGTGTACTCTATTAGCATTTAGCATAAATTTGCTATTAGAATAATTGTAATTCTCACTGTTTTGTATTTGTTAAATGGAAACAATAAACTGGGTCATTTTGACATTTCATTAATACTAAATGAAACCACAAACATATCTTCATGAAAAAATCATTTTGTAATGAGTTACTTGAACCATAGTTTTAAAATAAAAAGTGTCATTTTTGAAAAAAATAAATATCAATAGAAAGTAATTTTAAATCTACACACGCTCATACCACTACTCTGAGAGAATTTATTTTAGCATCACACATTCAGTCATGAATACATTTATGGACATGACATATTCATATTAAACTACAAAATGATAAAAAAAGTAAAACTCATATTGGGTGATATATAAGATTTATTTTATCAATGGATAATTATTGTAAAAATACACAACAATGAAAGACATACTCAAGTTTACCTACTTTACCATGTAATTTTACAGACTGAAGCAGAATCATCATCAGAAGATGAAATTGAACAACAAAAGCCATCTGCAAAACTGAACATTACTAGAAATGTGGGAAATAAAATGAAAGCCAAAGATTCTGATTATTTTGTAACACCAGACAATTATTTCATGATGAATTCTAGTAAAAAGGTAATTCTAGTGAAAAAGTAACTAGAAACTATTTTTTTTTTGTATCTAGACTGTAGGGTGTTTACCCATTGCATGCAGTCCTGCTTGTATTAAGTCCTTTTCTGAAGATAATAAGCATATAATTATAGCATCCAGGGATGCTATTGTTATATGATCCATATTAGGGGAAGAATTTCGAATGAATTTTAATAGAAGTTTCAGGGATTATTGCGTTTCGAAGCAAATAATACAAATTCATGCATAGTTTTTTTTATTGCACTATTATTTTCTTTGTTGATCCAATCTGTGTTTGGCTTCCGTATTGTGTTATTTGACACAAATACTATTTTTGTATCTGCTGATGTGGTTCGCCACACACCATTCCTGTTACTCCCTAATTCCTACCCGCGTAGATAGCTTGAACGCAGTGTGCCAGCTAATGTGTCAAAACGAGGGCCGCGAGCACGCGGGCAAATATAATGCTTATTTTACTTAAGTAATTTGTGTTTCCGAATTAATTTAACGTGTACGTACGCCGTAACGTGTATGGCGTATGCCGCTATAATGAATTTATGTACTTAAAGATATAGGTGTGGTTGTCGTAGTCAACGAATTTTATTCGCACGTTGCATCGGTATTTTGGGTCAAAAATATGTTAAGGACCTTTTCCGGTGTAAAAATACCACAGTGTACATTTCCAGATTACATGTTACTTTTAATAATACTTATTTTAATGATAACTTATGTTTACGCGAATGTTAGACATTTAAATTAAACTATTTTGCGGATATTATCTCGGTTTTAATATTTTAGTTTTCTCCCGACGTTTCGAAGACTGCAGTCTTCGTGGTCGCGGTCAATACCAGTGGCGAAGCGTTCATCCAACCCGATTCCTACCGGCTTACCTTTTAGGTTTATTTACGTTTGTGTTAGATTTTATTTTGTTAAATTGGTTGTGATATGTCAACTAAAGTATTTTTTTTTTGCACCAAGTTGCCTTTTGAAAAATTTAAACCTTCACCACTGGTCAATACTTACATTAATCCAGGACATGGTCTTTCTGTAAGGCAGTTTTTATCCATATCTGTTTAGCGGTTTCTGTTACAAATAAGGAAACCTTGAAATCATCCTCTCGAGGTAATTCTTGTGCGCCAGATCATCTGCCAAATCCAGAGGTAGGACGACGACATTTACCTCAAATCAAGGTGCACAAGGCAGTAGTAGTTATCCATTGGCAGATTAAAACACTTCCCAACATTAAAATTCGTATTCTTCACCTCCTATCTTGGGCACCTTTGTCGCTTTCTCTTCTTTCCCCAAATACCGTTCAGAGTTGTCTATAATTAAGAAGTACGGGGATCTGCAGTGTTCCAGTAGCAGGAATGATCGGTGATATTATGATTCCAATAAAGATTGTTGATTACTTGTAGTGTAAGATTTGAAGCTCAAGACTCAATGGAGATCTAGACGTACAATGATTTTACTGATAACATTTTGCATTTACAGATTACAACTTCGGATCATACATTATCGAGATTAAAAAACTTAAATATAGAAGAAAATGAAGCTCAAGAGCACGAACTATCTGATGAACACAAACTAAAAATTGGTGAACTAAACCAAACATATCAGCACATTTTTAACAGATGGTTATACGCCTTGAGTGAAAATTTTAACATTATTTTATATGGGATTGGTTCTAAGCGATCGATACTTCAGCAATTTCAAGCGCAAAAACTGAAGAAATTTCCTTGCATTGTTGTGAATGGATTCTTCCCAAGTCTCACTATAAAAATATTTTAGAAACAATAATTATTGATTTGTTAGAGAATACTCACGTGCCGTCTAATGTGGGAGATATTGTGAATTTAATTGATGCTCAGCTAACAGAAAATGGAGTGAACTTATTTCTGATCATTCATAACATTGATGGCACGATGCTACGAAGTACAAAAACGCAAGCTACGTTAGCAAGTATATCACAAATAAAAAATGTACACACTATAGCAACGATTGATCATATAAATGCACCTTTATGTAAGTCAAATTTCTAATGGCATTATACCTTATTTAATTTTAGAGCCTTTAACCCCCTTATTCACAGACGTTATTTATCTAAGGACGGAGCATTGCTGTGATAACAAGTCTGTTTCTTCGCTTTGTATATCTGACAGCCAACTAGATTCAAGTTATATCTCAATATTAGCCAATCACAACGGCCCTATGTCTACGCACTGCGAAGGCTGCCATGCCGTCAGCACTGAGAAACAGACATTTATCACAGCAATGCTCCGTCCTTAGATCAATCATGTCTATGAATAAGGGGTTAATATTAAAAAAGAAATGTGGACGCTGTTACATGTGTTATCTAAAGTTAATTATTTCTTTTAGTATGGGATCACTCAAAATTAAGTAAATTCAACTTCACATGGTGGGACGTTACTACATTTTTGCCATACTCCGAAGAGACCTCGTATGAAAACTCGATAATGACGCACAGAAGTGGTGCGCTGCAGCTGTCCTCACTGAGGAGCGTTTATCAATCACTCACGGCTAACGCTAAAGGCATATTCAATATCATTATTCAGTACCAACTCGAAAATGTCAAACAAGCCCATTATCAAGGTATAGTTATTACATACAAACGTATATAACATCACTTTCTTTTTCTCTTGTCAGGGAACGATTGGTGTAATATATGTACCTATATACATGTCGCCGGTTATGTTTGGTCCTAAGTAGTAGGAACTTAGCGTATTGCAGTCTTCTGGCATGATTTCAGTCTTCATGCTGATATTGAGGACAGAATCTCGAATATCACAGCCCGACCCTGGGATCAAATCAGGGACCTCAGCGCCATCATAGTCGTAATACGTACGCGAAACATATACAACGACGAGACGAGCGATATGTATGTGCACAATTCCCTGTCCAATTCCAATGTGAGGTTATCATTTTTATACACATCACAGAAAGCGTATATTTTGACTGATTCCAGTTCGTCCCGTCATCTTTTCTTTGGTTTACCTCGACGCTTTAAATATATGGAAGCAAAAAATCTTAAGTTTTGTTTGCCGCGTAATAACATTTATAAATTGGACAAGTTCAATTCGGTATCATTTTTTTTAGGTATTGCTTATAATATGCAAATTCATTCGTGTTTACTCACCATCAGGTGGAATCACCTAACCAACCAACTTGCATGTTCGAAATTGTTTATTCCGAGGGGTTTAACATCAATAAATTTCTTTTCAGGGCTTCCTTTCAAAGATTTATATTCAAAATGTCGAGAACAGTTTCTGGTAAGTTCAGATCTTGCATTAAGAGCTCAACTGACAGAATTTTTGGATCATAAATTAGTCAAAATGAAACGAACATACGACGGAAGTGAAAATCTCATTGTACCTATTGAGAATGTTTTACTTCAACAGTTCTTAGAACAGCAAAATGGGTGACTATTTCTAGTGATGGCAAGATTTTGATGATTCTAATTGAATTAAATTGTGTAAAAAATAAGTTGTTTTATTTTATTAGGATCTGTTAGATATTGAATTAAACTAGTGATTATGTGTAGTTTTTATTTTACAATCCCAGAAATAAAGTCTTAATAGGATTATATAATATATATCAACAGGCCAAGTTGTAAATTACTTAAACTTAATGACTTACATAATATAATAAAATTATTAACTAAAATTATTCTCAACATTTCTGGCACGTACACCATGATGCATCAACCAAACACTTCATTGATATTCCATAAGTGCATTTCAATTAGATTTAAAAATATTGTAGAAAAATACTCTCTGAACTCATGAGATGTCAAAGATTTGATCTAGATAATTAATTGGTTTATGATATTCACACTACGCCCGTTGGAATTAATTTTTGGATCACTGAACTTTCTCAGTTATCATTAGTGAGATTACAAAATAAAATTGAAATTATTTACATTAGCGTTCCTCCTTTAACGGTTTTGCGTTTTTCCGTTTTGATGCATATCCTATCATAAAATTACTTCATACAAAATGTTAAGCTTACTTTACTGCGCGAGGCAACTAATGCTGATAAAATAAATTGTTAATATTGTAAGTAACACAAAGGACTTGCTAATGGGAACATTGCTTCCTGATAATAAAAATGCTCTGATAAATAACTTGCATTGTTTCATTGAAAATTGTTGACAGTGTTAATATTAAATAATTATCTATATTAAAATTGACTTTCAAGTCATAGCATTTTTATATTTTTCTTAGTATGTCTTTATCAGTCTAATTTGGTCATTAAAAACAGGCGGTGCCCACATCAGAATTGTGTTTTATTGGATTCCAAGGGCATTAATTACTTTCGTAACAATTTATTCATGTTTCTTCCACTTACAGCTAATTAATACAAATCATCGAATTTTCTTTAGATCGAATGAGAGCTATAATAATCCTATAATCATGCACTTCCATTTCAATGATAAGACTAAAATTAAGCCTGTCAATAGAATAAAAAATGATTATTACATAAACAATTTAATTGAAACATTAACTTCGGACAACAAACTACAGATTCCACATAATAGACATCAACATTAATTAATGATAGAAATATTTGTTTTAAAATTTAAAATCGGTAACGTCCGGCGGACGTGGTTAACACTAATGAAAGCGGCCAAGCCTAGCCTCATTGGGTGACATATCAATCTCACAAATGACAACTAGTCTAGGGGATGACTGTAATGTACCGTGACTGTGATCGGGTTTATTGTCCGATGCATCGGAGCGCTGTACACTTACAAAACTAGTAAGATAACTCCGCTTAAGGCAACTCTCAATTATCGTCGTCATCCTCATGTTTTCGCTTTTTACCCCGAGTGCTTTCTTCAGGCTCGCCGTCTGCGTTGTCTTCGCCGTCTGTCGACAAACAATACTCGTGAATTAAGATTTCAAAACATTTCAGTTCCGAATTCACAACTAAATCAACCTGCCTGATGATGTAAACAGAGATAAAATGCTTGAGAATCTGTAACATTATTATCTACCAGCGCAATTCCATCTTCAGCGTCCCATGATATTCAAGTCATACAAAATGATTTGTCCCTATCGTTTGGGTAGGAAGTGACATGCTTACCTCGTAACTTCGCATTGTGATCGCCGTCGGCGTCATTTTCACCCTCGCCCTCCTCCTCGTCCAAATCCTCCTCCTCTTCTACTTCCCCGTCGTCGTATAAGGAACTTGCGGAGCTTTCTTCTTCTACAAATAACCAATTTTCAACAAATCAATGTAATGTTCAATTAAAATAGTTAAAACATTATCCTTTAATATCAGAAGGGAAGTTAGAAAAACAAGTTCAGAGCTAGTATAGTGAAGGCTATGGTGTCCCTTGCCGTGTCCGAATGAAAAATATTATTGCATTTAAAGTTGGAAGCAAACGCGTGAATTGAAACAGGGAAGCAAAAGCCTGCAACGCTGCGATCGACAACCTCTAAAATAAAATCGTGTATATGCCAGGTCTGCCCAAGCACATTTGGAACAAAGGAAACGTACGCATTTTGTTTGAGCCTAATTACAATATCTAGTGGTTCGCCGCAGTTGCTGCATGAATTCTCGAAGACGAATGTGATTCGACATACGAGGACAGTAAGAACGCTAAGCTGTCTTTTTTTAACATTTTCTAGGGCAGATTTTTTTTTTAATTGTATACTTACCATCTGGTTCTATGAAGCAATTTTAAGGCACTTACTTCTTTAGTGTATCTATTAGGGTTTACAACTACGTTTTAAGACTTACCTAGGTTATCATTGTACACGACACTGAGCGACACATCCTCGTCATCTTCTTCCTCTTCATCAACATCAGACCCTAAAACAAAACACGTTGTTTTTGAATCAACACTTAGGACAATTACATCAGAAACAGTTGTTCAACACATAAGCATCATAAGCAACAAACATCGATGCTTACTGTTCAATAGGTACCCCATGTGAAATAGAAGACCGTAAACACTGTACAATATCATTGGGAAAGATGTTCTTTCCTCGGCCGGTCTTTCTGATATGCAATCATCGATCACCAATGGACTCAAATCAATATCCAAATCTGTAACGTATATTACTCGGAATTAAAAATTTTGTGAAGTGTAGATTCATGACTACAAATAGACCGAAAATCTTTTGATGATTTCAAATAAACAATAAGGACAACACGTTGATATTATTAATCATGGAAGATGAACATTGAATGACAAGAAGAAAAATTGTAATGGGACACAATAGAAAATAGTGATGCAAAAAATAGGAATATTCGAATTTGTGGAATAAAGGCCAGTTACTCCTGGAACTCTCAAGTTACAAGATGATATTCGTAATGAAACATCTAACTATCGAAACGTCTCGAATACGAGACCTAGAATGTACGTATTGGTACACAAAACATAATTAGGATCAGCCAACGATAGGTGTATTTGTCTCCCATTCGTCGTTTTCCTCGTTTTTTTTCTTATTATCTTGTATAGTTTAGAATGGAACGGACCGGCGAACGAATGTCCGCAGGCTCAAATCCAAGGGGAACACAATAAATTGGACTTTTTTTTAAATTATGTGTGTATTCTTTGTATATTATTGCGTGATTTAACGGTGAAGCAAAACATGGTTAGGAAGCCTGCATACCTGAAAAGTTCTCTATAAGAATTTTGAGGGTGTATGGAGTCTACCAATCCGCACTAGGGAAGCGTGGCGGACTGACGCCGAATCCCGTTCAGTAGTGGAGGAGGTCCGTGCCCAGCAGTGGGACAGTATAATACACGGCTAATAATTATAAATCGTCGAGATTCAAGAACGTAGAGAGAACTGACAGACCCTGTTGCAAGATTTTTCAGGCACCCTATGGTGAAACATTTATTAAGTTAGTATATGTATCGTTTCAAACAATTCTCAGTTTCTAGAAAGTAGTATACATGATCTTTTTTACAAAGTCAAAGCCGCTCCGCGCCATCTAAAAATAGTATACTTCTATTTCAACTTTTTAATTGCAGGAATATTTGTTGTTGTTGCGCTGATACTGTTTTCGTCGGAAGTCTACTCCTGTTAGTTTTGCGTTTCATATTTAATCAAATTGTAAAACAAATATTTCTTTTGATAATTGTAAAGTATTAGTCATAATATCATTAATGAAATCTGATAAGGGCAACAGTACCTTGCCAAATTTATGTAAATGAGGCTGATTTCTATGATGAGATGCAACTTGAACATTTCTTTAAAGCTATGTTCAGACTAGTAATTTCTCACAGCTATATGCTGCGCAAGAACTTGCCGATTTGTTTATACTAGCGGCAATATTTTATTTACTTATATCACATAGAGAGTCCCCGCAATACCAGCAAGCTTTATAATTTCCGTAAGTCAGCTTACCGCGATTATTTACATGGTAAAAATCAGCTGAGTTTTCTTGCTTATTTGAACATAGCTCTAGAACTATAGATATTATATAATAATGCAAGTGCTTAATATCAAAGAATGTAGGTATAATATAACAGGTTCAGTTACAAATGCAACATTGAATTAAAGTTTTACAGACATTTTTTATTGCTTGTTAAAAATTGTAAAGCAACATTATTGACACAACAAAAAAATAAAACTAAAATATTCTTTGTTTCAAACTGTTAGAAGACAGAAATATATAATATATAAAACATTTCCTGTTTAGTTATCATTTTTATTATTATATTGCCATCGATGAACGAGAATGTTAACACATTGGCTGCTGCATCAAACCATGAATTATAAGCATCCAGTGCGACACACCACATATTAGGCATGCCGCGCTTGCACTGTGTAGCGAGTCCCTTACATCAATGCTGCACCATACAGTTAGTGTGTGAAAATTAGTACTACGAGCAAACTCTAAACAGGTGTTTTGAAATAGGCTACATAAAACACAGTACAATATGTATTTTGCCGCATTGATGTGGCGCTCATTTCACGAGTAGCGTATGCTCTATGTTCTTTCTTTTTCATTACACAGTGTGTGGTGTCATACTGGTATTAACACAAAACACAACAGATATGTGAGCCACTGTCAACACATGAATAAAGAGAAATTAACAAATGAGTAAAGTGACTTACCATCCTCTTCACTGTCGTCATTTCCATTCATCTCATCTTCATCTTCAACATCACTATCATCCGCTTCCCTGTCGTCTTTGTCAAACCTGGAAACAATTACTTTAATGAAACAAAAATAGTACAGTTCTATGAAGAAAAATTAACTATTTTTTATGTTTGGTTGCTCAGAAAGTGTATGGGCATGATTTACTTTGCACAGGTGTCAAAGTCAAATTTTGTTGCTGTTAGATTTTTGAAAGTTCTATATTCCTGCATTAATGCAACTATGGTCTATATATAATATAAACTCTAGTATAAAACTTGTTACTTTGTAATTTAAATTTATATAAAATTAGTCGGAAACTCACCCATCTAAATATTTTAATGAAGGACGCAAAGCAAACACCTTACTCCTGTAATCTTCAATAGTGGTGACTTCATTATTAAACAAGTCAAGATTCTTTAAATTCTCAAAATGCTCAATAGGCTTCAAAGTTTCCAAGTCCTTAATTTTATTTCCCGATAAGTTTAAGTGTGTGAGCTTCTTGCATCCGCTGAGAAAGTTCAGCCCACTAGATATTCTGTTGTCAGAGAGCTCTAACTTCTTCAGTTTGGGAAGTGTCGGGAAACCTTTAAGAGTGGTGAGGCCAGCATTGTTGAGACTGAGAAATTCCAGGTTTGTGTATGCACTTGACAAACCAGCCACATTGGTAGTACTCCGACAGTTGTCTAGGTTCAACTCCTTGACCTGCAATAGAGATAAAAAAATTATATTATTAAAATTTTATGTGCTATAAATCCAATCTTTTAGTATTAGTATCTCTTTTTAAGAAAAGAGGAAACCTTTTGCATAATATAGGCATTTTTAAAATTGGTTTTATATTTGTATATATGATATATTTAAGTTTGTCTATACATATGTATTTAACTATCAATGAGATTAATGTTAATTTATTGTGAATGCAATGATTCTTTTTTAGGTATGATATTTTCTAATTTGCATTAAATAGTGCCTCAATGTTATTTTTAGTGATTCATCTGATATGCTATAGTTTGTCTACAGGAGTAATACAGAGTATTTTTTTTTGAAATTTATCTGCGATATATTTTGTTAAGGGTTCCATCCACTTTCTAATTTTTCTAATAAAATCCTGACCTATAAATGAAAATACCATCAAAATTAGTTTTTGAAAATCAGTCCCAATAAAAATTTTAAATTGAGTAAGTTATAGCATACAACATATGAACTTAGAAAATAGCCTATTGATGTACATATTTTGTTTGTAAATTATGTATTGGTACATATTAGAAAAAATGTTTTTTTTAATTCTCTTTAATAATCATAGGGAGCAAAAAATAATAGAAAGTGTTTATATAGGAAAGTTCAATGTTTATATTATTACTTATGTATTGGTATCAAGGACAAGTATACTAGTCGTTTATGTACTTTTTTATACAAACTAAAACTAATTAGAGAAACTATTGCAAAGTCTTATTACTATGAAAAAAACCATTCAGATTTTTAAAATACAAGTCGTATCGTATATTCTTCTGTTAAACACTTGTTCAATATAAAAGGGAATGATACTGGCTTGTTATGTATTTATTCGGAGCAGAGTCAAATCGGCGAAACGTCAAAATGGTGATAGTTGTCAAAGGTACAGGCGTAGTTTGTAAAATTTGCAAATAGAGTGATTATTTTTAGATAATAACCAATTTATATGAAAAAGGATGTGTTCGTATAACCATTAGTACCACAAAATGTTAATGTCGTGTTTTACTCGCGGATATAAATAAAATTGTTTTCACTTTACAATGGCGGATGACACGAATCGTCACGACGCAATAAAAATGGCCGCTCTATCGGTAAGGCGTGCGTCAATATTGCGACTGCAGTGTAATGTATGGAATGAAATAGATATACACAATAATTATGTGTAAGAAAATTGTAAATTTTAATAAGGCAAATATTTCTCTTTCACGTTTTTTGCAAATGTAAAATTGTTACTTGAGGTGAAAGGGCGCGAAATTATGCATAGTACGCAAGTAAAGTTAACTTTACTATACATCGACTTTACGCTGTAATTAAACATTTCAATCGTCAACCTTTATTGATTAGTGGTACATACACTATCTGGATTTGATTTAGTAATTTCTACGTAATTTTAAAAATGAAAAATGTTAAGAATCATTGACATTGACAACCTTATTATGTCTCTTTAAAAATAAAGTATTCGGTAATAGAAAACCGATTTACGATTGCAAGAGTACAATGACTGAAAGTATGTTAATTTTACTTTCATTAGTTTAATAATTATTCCATAAAATGATACACAACACGTCCGACATCTATAAGTTTCGACACTTAACCTCAATATGTGAATATTTACAATAGACTTGCTTTTTTACCTTAAATGTTCCAAATGTGCAACTTTTAATGTGCTAGGATTCCCGTAGATATGTTAGGAATTAACTCAGATAGTCAATTATATGAACTAAATGTTAATAATTGTGTGCACATGAATGAAACGTAACAATCGGTAATGGCTAATTTCTATACACAATAATGCCACATACCTAACGGGGAAGTTATATCGTTATGTAGACTAAATGTATTATATATCGACCAAAAATCAAGAAGATTTATGATCAATTATCACAATTTTTATGTATTACAGCTAGGTACCTGATGAAATACGTATCGACAAAACATTCCAATACATCAAAAAATAGATTCAATTTACCTGTGAAGGATTCCTTCCCCTTAATTCCAAGGCGACCCTCTTTTCCATCTTTATATGCCTTTAGATTCACACTTTGTAACACTTGATTTTCCAATAAAATATTTCTCAAGGAACTAAATCACTAAGCTTGGGTTTCCAAAACAGAAGGAAACTATAGATACACGAGTGACGTCGTACAAGAGGCGCCGCCTGGCGACGAAATATGGCGACCGGATGTAGAACGTTGAGTTACTTATTTTAGCTTACAAAGCAATTTATGTAATTATGAATTAACCTTACCACAAGTTACTTTATACAAAATATGTTTGCTGATTTTTTCATATGTTAAAAACGTATATATATGTTGGATTAAGTTTTAATTTGGACTTGTAATTACTGATGCGTACGTGACGTTGGTAATACTGTGTAGTTGCCAGCTTGGCTCAGTAAAGGCGGCATTTTTAAATTGTGTTATGGGCAAATAGCCGGTTAGGAAGCGTGGTATTTGTATATTGAGTAGTTTAACCAAAGTATATAAAGTTATGTAATATTGTTTTACGTTATTATATTCTTATAAAAAATAAATGCGTATTATTTAAACTGCTTTTAATTTTCTCCGGTTATAGAGTATAATAAATTATTTAGAATCTCCGGGATATATTATTTTATAATATACCCATAATTTTATAAAATTTATTTTGAGTTTGGCATAGCATTTTGTGAGTTATTTTGATTAAAAAAATACTTGCTTTTTTTAAAGTTAGGCATTAGTATAATAGAATCGGAATCGGTGCCAATATGGCGTTTGGTCCGTCATTTGGTCCGGATAATAGGACATTTTTTTTTAATAAATTGCTGACTATGGATAACATTATTATACTAGAACGCCTACATATAATATCGAATTATTTAGCCTTCGTAACATTATGCTCTACGTTAGTCTACACTAGACGTAATAACTAACTGGTATAATGCTACTATCAAATATCTTTTCATTTAACTAATTTTTAAAAACGATGTTTTAATTCATGGTCAAACGAAACAAACATGTTATTAAGAGAATACTATTACAGGTTGACCTATTTACAGAAAAGAGTTCTAAATAAGTAGCTTTATGTGATTCTAATTGGGATTTTCCCTGATAAAAAAAAAACACTCATTCAAATTCCATCATTCCCGAAGGGGTAAGCAGAGATGTAACTAGGGCATCCACTTTTCTCCATATTGTTTATTCCGTTTTTGTCTCTAATATGTATCTTTAAAAAGGCATTTCTTCGGGCTTTTGCTTGTCCTTTTATGGCATTTAACTCTGTTGTGATTTAGTAATTATATCTATTTATATATAGGTAAGTATTTTAAGTTTTAACTATTTTAGATAATCACGATCCATTAGTGGTCAGGGACGGTTACTGGGCAAGAATTCTGTCAATAACGTATTCCGATCTGCGTTCTTGCCATGTGTACAGCTCAATTTAATGGTGTTTCACATTACGGAAACCAGTGTATTTTTAAATCTTCGTAGGGATTTAATATTAAATGGGTCGTATACATTACAATACCCAATATGACTGGCTCTATTTGTCTAGGAGGAATTAAAGGATGCTAAAGTTTTTGTGAGATATCATTTTAGTATCGGTGCAATAAATAAATAAACAAGTCACTGCCATTATATGTACTTAACATATTGAGATTTTATTCAAATTGGATACCGATTCCGCACATCCCTTATTCTCATTTTCAGAGATGTGAATTAGATATAAGTTCATATTTAAAATAGAAATACAAGGTACGATTTTCATTTTATATCTAAAATCCTTTTTTAATTTTTATTTTGCATTTATATAATGTTATAAAAGAAGTGATAAATAGAAAATTTGCTAAAAAATGTTTATTCGTTTGCGTATCCATTTTTACAATAAGGCATATCGTCATACAAACTAAAGTGAACGCTTTATAAAATTTTAACTTATCAAGATCTATGAGCAAGTGTGCAGACAGGTTTCAATTGAGGAGGGGGAGGGGGTGTATAAAATTTTGCCTCGGGAGGGGTAAAGGGAAAATTTCATATATGTAATCATAACATAAGTAAATACAAATGTATGTACTTTGTTGGTTTCAGAGGATGGCAATAGCCCCCTGCCTACGTCTATGTTTATGGTTAAAATACTGTAAGTAATATTTTTAAAGTATATAACACCTTTTTCCTGAGTTCTGAAATTGTGAAGAGTAACTCCACTACCTAATATTATTTTTGAAAAAGTACTTGTGCTAAGTATACGTGTTTGGAGAAAACCTATTTTGTATGCAGTACTTATTTTAAATACCATTTCCAAAAGTATATTTTTTCTCATAACTCAGGTGCTTCATTTGTATATTGTAACTTGTATTTCAAATATCTTATGAGGTAGGTATCTTGTGAATCTCTGTTCATTTTGTCGAAAATAATAACATTAAAACAAAAAATATACATCATTAAATTTTTAGATAGGTAAGTACGTATTTCTTATTATGTGACCGCGTTGTTTGTTTGAAGAAAGACACATTTTCTAAAACGTTTGTAGATCTTTGTCAAACGGTTGCGTAAATGCAACGTTAAAATGTAGGTATATAGATTTATCTACTAAATGTTTTAGTAAAGATCAAAATATTTGTGTTAATTGAATAGGTACTTAAGTATATATTTTTTTGCGAATGCTCACATAAAAATATAATACTTGTTAAAATCGCAGATTAAATAAAAATAGTGGCATTAATTTTATTTTATTGCTTTATTTCATATCAACTGAAGAAATAGACACATTTATATTGTATAAGTTACTGTATTTACTTAACAAAAAGCTGTTACAGCAAAGTGCATGCCATCCTGAAACATATAAAATTTAGACGTTAAGTTAATAAAGCTCAGTTTTACTCACATTAGTACCCTCGACATTATTTTTCAAAACGGAACACAACTTGCGTGAAAACTGCTCCTTGGTGACTAAGTTGACATTATGGTGCTACTTATCCAAGAACCCAGTCGGACGGCATGCGAAAGACCCACCCAAAGAGCTTAATATATGTCATAACACTACGTAAAAATTCACATTAAGTAAACAACCTCGTCAATACATCATTTAACATGTAGTTATTCAGAATAATAAAGCCCATAATAGAGAATTTATGGTTAACTAGTTGTAGCTTCCAACTTTACACTTATAAAACAAATTTCTCGGAATTAAAGTTGAATAAAACAAATTTCTAGTCTACGGGATAAAAAGTAGCCTATTTTATAGTAATCCGAAATTTTAGCTATCAGTACTGTGTGCTATATTTCATCCAAATCCGTTCAGAAGTTTAGAGCTAAATATGTAGACTATTAGCTCTACCATCGATACAAAATTCTTCAATTAATTTAAGTTTTTTAAATTATCGATTGTTCGCAATGTCCCAAGATCACAGAATAATTCAAAGACAATCTGTCAAATACATTGAAAAAAATATTTTTGCACCGTTTTTTCAATATTAATTTACCAGTTTTAGGTATGCGGACGATATATTACAGAGCTCAAAGAAACATACGATTGAATGGAAGAAAATTGAATAGAATTCTTATACGTTTGCGTAATATTTTATTTGTAATTGTTGTCGTGTTTATATTATTTATTTACAAAGTGAACCAGTCCCACGAAACTGCTGTTATGGCTTATATCTCAAAGAGTGCACATAAATTTATTTCTTGCGAAAGAGAAGAGACTTCTAAGCCTTATAACACTAATGTATTGGAATTATTAATAAATAAGTACAATTCAGCAGAGAATATTATAAATCTAGATGTGTATGGTGATATAAACAGACAAACAATTATTTTGGTGATACTTGTTGATAAATATTCGACGAGTTTGAAATATTTCTTGGCATCACTCTCACAGATAAAAGGAATTGAAGAGGCGTTTTTGATATTTTCGCATTCCTATTTCGACGAGGACGTAAATAATTTAATAAGAAAAGTAGACTTCTGTCGAGTCTTGCAGATTTATTACCCACATTCATTACAGTTGCATTCACATAAGTTTCCAGGTTATGACCCTTCAGATTGCCCTCCTGATATCGACATGCAAACTGCTGAATCTCTAAACTGCACCGGAGCTTGGTCACCAGATATACACGGCCATTACCGAAATCCACAGTTTGCTGCTAAGAAACATCATTGGTGGTGGACAGCGAATAAAGTGTTTGAAAACTTAAAATGTACTGTAAACCACAATGGGCTTGTTGTATTTTTAGAGCACGATTTCTATTTTATGGAGGATTTGCTTTATATGACGATATATATGAAAAATATAGCAGACACAGTATCTCATTGTGAGTTTATATCTTTAGGAACCAATTCTTTGAAGAATCTTAATTTTATAAATACTTATAGAGCTGAGGTTATGACGTGGAACCATAAAGAGCATTCGAGCGTTTTAGGTTTCGATATAAAGGTATGGAATTCCATTGTGTCCCACTATGATTTATTTTGTTTGATAGATGACTATTCCTGGGCGCGCTCATTATATTTCATATCATTGAGTCGAAGAGACGGGAAGAGGTTCAAAGTATTGCATAGTTTAACTCCGAGAGCATTTAAGATTGATGCAACTGCATTTACAAACACGTTGAATAACATTGAGGTAATAGAGAATGTTTATCAAGTAATACTTCTAGAAAAGCAACACTTGGATGATTGGTTTCCTACACATATCGAAGTATATTATAAAATTGAATTAGAAAAGGACGAATATATGATATTTGAATACAGTGAAAACAATGGTGGGTGGAATGATCCGAGAGATAAAGCAATGTGTACAAATATGACCATAAGAAAAATTAAAAAGGTTTTGATGGACATGAAAAACGAATTCATGGATTATATATCTGAAAAAGACCCGTAGCTTTATTGATATGGAACTAGGTTGCATTTTCGAAATAAATTGTTGTAATAATTGAACCTTCTGTTATTATTGTAATAATGATAATGCCAGTTTTACATTATTTAGGTACTTAACTATTACAGAATTTTTATTTCCATTCTCGGTAAGTAGGTATACCTAATGGTAATTTGAGATATAAATTAGTTCTGGAAAACAATACAGGTCCTACAGGTACAATAAAGAAGCAGTTTAAACCTAATCTAAATTGAAATAACACGACTGATGAATTATCTGTAGGGTACCTAGTATTTTTGATTTATTAATGTAAGGTTCTGCATATATAATGTTAATTAAAATGGTTCATAAAATGATCTCTGTTTTTTAATAACTTTTTATTTTAGTATAATTAATCTCTCACATTCTGATCATCATGAATCTCAAGGAGTGCCGACAGAAATGCATCGTAACACAATAGATATTTTCGTGAAACATGCATTACTATCGGTTATTATTACTATAGGATGGTTACTGAACGGAGTCGCATTATAATAAATCGTACCTAAAATATGATACTTTAATTCATAAATGTTACGGTTCAAAAATATGTATTAATTGCAATAATGAATTGCGTATATAGCTGTTTAACATAGCAATGTCTGGAATGTGTCTGAGACGTTTTAATTTGGCAGTAACTAGACAGGGCTATTTAGTTGGAGACAAAGGAGAGCATGGCACCCAAAGGATGGCGAGTGGCGGCTGTACAAACTGGCGGGCTGGCGGGTTGGCGGGTTGGCGGGCTGGCGGCATCGTCTGCGGGTCTCGGGGCGGGCGGAGCTCCCCGAGGCTGGCATTGCGCACGCAGCCACGACCCGGCCGCGAGCAACAGTCTGCTCGCGTGAGCCGCCGTTGGCGACTCGTTCAGACAACATCGCATTATCATGCCTCATGGTAAGCAATAACCAGCTCCATAATCCTCGTGATATCTTCACACTCAGTAATACTGGTCAATTCTAACGGCAACCGATAGAAACGACCTAAACAAAACACTTTTCTGTGATGAATCCATTTATATTTTCATTATTTATTTACGCCATTACTCTATGAAGTAGAATATTTTTGAACAGTGCAGTGAATTATGTTTTTATTTCAGTGTGATAAAAGAAAAATATTCTTTGTTGATAAAAACAATGCAGGTTTCTTAAAGTAATGAATTGCATTAGAGTTTTTGTCTATGTAACAATGGAATTGAAAGCGCAGAAAGCATAACTGAGATTATTTTCATTATTCGCCTCATAATTTTATAAAGTGTATTAAACCAATGAGGACATAATGAAGAGTAACATCTACTTCGTGATGGATTAGTAAGTTACAACATTCGGTAAGTACTTAAGGCTACAAGTTGTTAAATTGAGAATGCTGTCGATTTATTACAATTCATGATATCCAAAATTATTAAGAAATACAGCATATTTTAATGACGTCAGAGTTTATAATTATTATTTAAAAGTTCAAAGAAGCGTAGGAAACAAAATTATACAATATTAATTTTAGTTCCCTGTATCCGGCATAGTTGAATGAACAACCACAAAATATTGAGATAGATATTTTTTAAATTATATTTTTACGCAAATAATTAAATAAATACCTATCTATCTACGCATTAAATATTTTTAAATATTTACTACGTTTCAGTTCGTGCTTGGACGCGGCATATTGTAGGATAAGTGTACGAAATACGAATGTATGTACTTATGCCGTGTGCGTAGAGACAAACATAAAGGTTTTACTATCTGTATTTCATTTAATCGATTTTGAATACACGAATATTCAAACAGAAACAGACAGAGTTTTGGGATTTTAATAACTTCAACGTATATAAATTGAATTGAAAGCTTGCCCGATTTAACGAAACCATCGGATTTTACGATAATCCATTGAACAGATTTAACAATTTTTATAACATCAAAGTATGCGTTAACTTTTTGCAGAAATACGGCCTTGAAAAGTAGCTTCATTACGTTTGACTATTAACATATATTAAAAAGTAGCGAGTTGAGTTCGATTATCTAGTATACAAGTATCCAAGCTATGTCCTAAAGAGATTCTTAGAAATATTTAATATTATGAGCATTGATCAGTCCTCATGCGTGGGGCATTTGTGATTGAGATAAGTAATTATTTATTATAGGAGATTTACTTATACATGACTACAATCATTTTATTATAGATTAGGTGTTGCTCGCAGCTTTCCGCGTCCGTATGAAAGTCCTTTTCCGGTTTTGTTAAAAATCTCACTACGCACATCTTGGACACCAAGTTATCTAGTTCATGGCCTATTTGTACCTTTGCTAAATTTAAGCCAACTCCAACAAACAACAACATCTCCATCAACAGAAACATTATATAGTGAGTAACTTATATTTTTTCGCCAAGGAGCGGTGTGTGGGCGTCGCGTTGGTGTCTTTAGCTTTCTGATATTGCTAATGTTGTTATTAGGTATTGTGATCTGTAGTGTCAAAACCAGCGCAGTGTCACGTTCATTTTTTTTGGTTATAGGCAGTAATGACTGCCTCGCTGTCGTAGTTGTATTACGGTACAATTGCAGTGCCGATTAGTCGGATTCAATCCCCGGGTCAGGCACAGTGATATTACCTTTTTCTACTCAGTATCAGCCTGGAGTCCGGAATTTATGCCTAATCTGGCGCTAAGCTTGCCCTATATCACGTCATGCGACGGAATATACTTACACGGCGCAAAGTGGGTACATAGGCATGAGTCAGTGTGTGTATGAAACAATTGCATGAGCGCCCTGTTCGAAGATTACGTTCTCTAAAAACATTTATTCATGACCTACCCGTTTTTAAATGTCTCGAAGATGACTGAGGGGTTATTTTGAAAGCTGTTAAGTTACGGGTGAATAAACGTTTACTGCTGGTCTTGCTGATACTTTATCATCATTGTAAGGTTTGCAGACGTTTAGAAAGGAATTTATCGCATAGGCTTTTACTCTTATCGGGTGTTAACAAGTATACGTCACACCGTCCCAGTTGTTCAACGCTATTGCTTTCAGAGATAGTAAATATCCATTGAATAATAATATTCTTATTCTTGTACGAATCTCGAGTCGGGAAATTATTTATGTATAAAAGTGGGCTCTTTACTTTGAGAAAGGTACTGGGTTAGGCCGTTATACTATATTTGAAAGGGATTAATAAAATTTTATTACAAAGTAGTTTTCACGCAATTTCAGTATACCCTATTAGGTTTACGTCCTACAAAAGGTAGAGCGTTGTTAAAAAAATGTTTATATAGCAAAAACAATGTGTTTTAAAAATCGTGAACGGGTTTTTAGAATAACAGTAGGTGCGAATGGAATAATTATTACATGTTTGACTGCGATTAAAATATTATATATATTTAGGTATCGTCGCTGTAACGGCTTCAGTGACATCAAGTTCCATTTTTAAAAATTGTTTATGTATATCTAAAGATTATATTTAGAAAAAAAAATAAGAGAATACATTCTGAGCATTAAAGTCCCATGGAACATTTTTCAGGGATAGAATTTAACTTATAATGCTAGTTCAGCAGCAAATAGATAGCAAAGCAGCAAATAGCTTAGCCTATTTTTATATAAACTTTAACCCATATTAATTTAGTGATTTATACGTTAACTGCTGACAAACACCTTCATAAATTTGTTCATTTATAAAATTAGTAGATAGTTCTGTCGATAAATGTTAATTAACGAATTTATATAAGCACAAATGGGGTTAACTTTGCGTTTATTAATAATATTAAAGAATCAGAAACCTCGATTGTAGTTTGGAGTACTGCTAAGTTAGATTTAAAATGCGTTCGATATTGGAAACGTAAATGACAGTTGTAGATATTTTCAGCACGTGTACCCAATGTCCTTTTTTACAGCAAAGTCTGCTAGAGATTTAAATTTCTTCGTTCTTACATTATTAAACTTTTACCTTTTAAATTATCTGAACTCTGCCTTTATTTTGATATTACGTATTCATTATTCATGTTGGGTCATTTTGGTGTTGCGTTACTAAATGAAACCATGAACATACCTTCTTGAAAATACCACTTTACAATTAGTTACTCGAATTATAGATGTATAATAAAAAAGTAAGTTTCGAACAAAATAAATATCAATAAAAAGTAATCTTAATTTATCACACCATTATAACTATTACTACTTATTCTTACAAAAAATTGTCGCAGCGGCAACAGCATACCCGTCAGAAATACCCTTTACGCACATGACAAAGATGTACTCAGTAACAAAATGTTACATAAATCAAAGAAGTAAAACCGGGATTTTCGGTGAAAATATTCGTTATTCATGGATGACTTTTGGCACAATATTAGCAAAGGTAAAGACTAGTATTTGGTTTCATTCATAAACGCAATGTGAAAATGACCCTACATACGACAATTACAGATAATAATTAACTTGATTTTGTTTGAACGAAGTACCTAAACTGTTGCACCATACGTTTTTGTAGTTCACTTCAAAAAAGTATTTTTAATATTATAAATGCCAAGTATCAAGTATTTTAACTCGTGTGAGTATTTAGAATCGATTTATGTAGTATTTTTAGGATACCGGAATTCTAATTTAGCTACCTATGTCAAGTCGAGATTTCTTAATAACAGGGTTAAAAATAGATTGAAAATTCCCCGTTTATGACACAAGACTTGCTCAGAGATGTTGTTATCCATGCCCAAACTGCTGTTTAATGGGCTAATTAGCGTTAAGGTCCCACAGCGGAACCCTTAGGATTATAATTAAGACAAATTAATTTACTTACCAACTTCGCCGTTGTAACTTGATTATGAGAGTAGTTAGGTTAACCGAAATGTTCGTGTTTTTTAACGTCCTTCCTCATTTCTTTTCATACAATGACTAAGAAATTGCTTGCAGCTGTGGTAGGACCGTCAATTGTTTTATTTTATAGTGTTTAGGGTATTATCTATCACAACACATAGTTATAAGTAAATGAAAGTAATCCAGTTTGCGGAATTTATAATTGTTCTATGTACATACTTATATTTTATTTAGACATACGCTAAGAAAGGAGTTTACAAAAATAAAAGTTGAAGTGGGTTGAATTTAAAATCTTTTTTTTTTCTTTCAAATCCTGTCGCTTTGTAAAAGGTTTTAATCTATAATATTATGGTTTTTAAAACTCTCTGTCTCTGCGATGTTAATTTTTTTTATCAGGGGAAAAAAATGATAATATATCTACATTAAACTGTTTTGGATTTTCTTTGTACATATATACCGGCACAACAACTTAAATACCTACTTTACGCGCCCTGAATTGTCGAAGCTATTAATTACTCATGAGGAAACCGCCTCCGCACTCGAGTTATCAGTCAATATTTAGATTGCTTAAAACGGTCTTCGGACAATAAAGAGTTCCTAAGAAATAAAAATCCGACCTTCGCGAATATTTAAACAAAATATGGCGTAGGCTTTATGAACGTTTTTAAATTTACCACGGGATGAATACGTGCAATATTTCGCCTGTAATAATTTAATTGTATCCAGCATATCTTTCGTTTAATTGCGGTACATACCAGAGAGTTTATAAGTTCTTTAAACATTAAATTTATGCCATTTTGTCTGTTTTCTACAAAATAAGTACATATTATGGTTTTATATATGATATTCAGTTGAAATAGTGTTTTCCAAATATCTGCTGTGAATGGCAAAGGGAGGTGTCGCGGTGTGGTTTAAATCTTACTTTCAACAGATATAATCAATATTACTTATACGCATGTAATACTATTTAATCATATTTAACAATAAATAACAAAATTCATGTAGTATTTATGTTTTATTTAATTAAGTTTTACGTAATATAAATGTGCCATAAGTATAAATATAATTTAAAATCCACGACAACTGCATAATATATTATATTAACACATTTAATCGGAAAAATAGCTTCTGATTGCGGCAATATGTACGTTCAAATTTGTTCCCTGGATAATAAGTACCCTTTAACACTTTCAGCACCTGTAGAGTTTTCAGAATAGAAGTAGTTCCAGCACAAACAAAAAGCAATCTTCATCTCTTATATGTTAGTGTTATTTTTTTATTACTTAACTACTATCTCAATGAAAAGTCGCATTAAATTTAATAGTTCTGAAAGATAAATGTATACGTTGTATGCTTATAAAACGAGTGCAATCTGTAGCGGCACTTTGTCTCGCCGTTTTCGTAGTTTGCAGACAGTGTCGAGGTTACAATGGCAATGTATAATACAGAAAAACTCGCCAGTTATATCTTTCTTGATAAGATTACTATTTTATAACAACACATAATCATAAACTTTTTCATCTTAACAGTTTTTGCTACGGCGTGTAAATATGTTAATGCGTCTGCCGATTGTAAAAAATAAATAAACGCCTATCTTTTGGGCGTGACTCATAAATTTGTTTACCAACAGGACATTAAGATTATCCCTCCGCTGATTTATCTTAAATACGCTGCACTGAACGGAGTCGCCGGCCCCGCGTGACACCAGTCGCAATATCGCGCCTTTTCCATCATACTTCAAGCTGTTTTTGTCTTTTGTTCAGGACTCGGTACATTTTATTTTACATCGAAATCAGCGCCTGATCATACACTACATTGTTAGATATACTAAAACAACATATTACCTCGGTACTTTAAATGTAAAATGCAAGGGGTAGAGTTATAAGTTTTTGTCTGCAAGTATAGAACTAAACCTGAAATTAATTTCCTAAGTGATACAGAATAACAAT
Source organism: Manduca sexta (assembly GCF_014839805.1). Classification (NCBI taxonomy): domain Eukaryota; kingdom Metazoa; phylum Arthropoda; class Insecta; order Lepidoptera; family Sphingidae; genus Manduca; species Manduca sexta. The sequence continues at coordinate 14,067,559 of NC_051134.1, read as the reverse complement.
CGTTTAAGGCGAGAAAATAAGATAAAATTTCGATTAACGGGCCTCTGTGAATGTACAATAAAATGATTACGTTGTGAATCTAGTGAACTGTCATAATCGATCTAACGGTTTTGACTTTGATGAATGGCTCACGATCGAGATTCTTTTACATTTTTCTTCAATTGATACTTTGAGATTTTATTTGTTCGAAAGTTGATTACTTTGAAAAGTAGAATGTAACAATCTGTAAAGTTCAAACGACATGCCTTTATTTTCTTTATTCAAACAAGTTCTAAAAATATATTTGTATGTTCCTACCTATAATATTATGATAATTAAGTGTGAAATAAATAAATACAACTTTAGTCCGATCTTTGCCCACCTAGTTCTGTGAACAGGAAGGGGGATATGGTGTTGGGTATATTCCATAGGATTGGACACGTGTAGCTGTAAAACAAGACACGAAAGACGCGAACGTCTGTGCTACGATTGTTCTCCCGATCTACGCAGTCTACGAATAATAAGATTAACATTAAATTTTGTTTAATTCATTCTCTCAGAATCACCGGTGTGATTTTAAGCGTGTCTTCCATGGTTAACTTTCATTTTTTGTATTAGATGTCAAAGGAACCATAAGCGTGTGGGCGTCGTATCAAATAGCGGAGACTCGCCCTTCTCCGACACTCCATTAGCCCATTTGCGTATAACACGCCTAATAATATTATTTGAAAAATTTATGTAAATACTTGTGAATTCATTGAAAAATAAATAAAAGTCGTATGCTTGTTGTTAATTTTTGATTGAAAAAGTGACTCTGGGGAAGAAGAAAAGTGTCTTCGCTTGCGGTAATATTATCTACCAGATAAAATACGATATCTGTCCTGCTTCTTTATTTATGTTTCTTTGAAATAGTGAGGCCAGCTTGGTCAACTATACCGTGGCGCTAAAGACACCAATAATCCTTTAATGAGACATATTTTTTCAATTTGGAAATACAAACAACATTCTACTTTATTACATTGACGCAGCTTCGTTGTATCATGGCGCGGTGATGGCACAAAAGAAAACAAGAAAATTTTCGTGTCAAATAAATATGCCCTAAATCTTGGAAGTGTCGTATCGGTTTTCGAACACTCGTTCTTTCATAAATTATTAACGCAAGAATAGTATCCATTTAATTTTACAATGGAATGCTCCTGACTGGCGCGTAGTGATTGCGTTACTCCATGCTGTCGGTTGTGAAATTGAATGTAACCTAGTAATTAAAGCTGATATTAGTAAATGCAGTTCCTTAATAGCATAAAAAAATGAAAAGCTATGATACAGTCATATATTTCTACAGCCTAATTCTCTGATCTAGTCGGCCTATTCATGTTGTAAACAAAAATGTTGTCTACAATATATAGTGCCTTTATCTATTTTAAAATAATTTTACCTTGGATTGAATAACTTTTCAATATCTATACTAGTCGTAGTTGATACTAATTTAGATTTTAGCATTTACTAACTTCGAAAAACTTTTGTAAAAATCTTGCTTCATGTTCTCTATCAGCTTTTTTCTAAGAATATTAGCACATAATTTGTAGTAACGAATGTAAACATCTATGGTGCTTAAAATTGAGCTCCGACTATAAAAAATATTTTTTAATCTGTGGTAATTGTTGTGTAAATCAAATTAGGGGCGGATGGAAGCACAAGCGTAACGGTCAAATTAGAATTTTCTTCTGTATAATGCTGTAAGAGTTATAGACATCGTTGCATGTCGGACTGAGAAAGGACGACATAAAATCCTCGCAGTAGTATAGTTACAACCTCCTTTCATCGTTATACAGTGCTCGAGTTCAGCATTATGCGCTAGCTTCTATTGAAGGAAGGCTATAAAAAGACGCTTCTTTGTCCAACATCCGTATTTGTTTCTTAAGATAAGGCACAGACAGAACCGTTTTATGCCAGCTTTTATAAAACTACATGAATAAATCTAATGGCTCATTGATGTTTTACTTAATGGCACTTTAATATTTTGAGCTATTTGTAATAGTTCTCAACTATTTACTGATTTTGTATGACAAATATTATAAGAATGTGCCTAATTACACAGCCATTCCTTGCGACTTATTATGCTGTAAGTTTGTTATAATAAATTATAAATATTTGAATGCGTATCATGTTTTTATTTAAGTAGAGTACTAAATTACATTTCGACATGAATAATTATAGTAATGTTTTTTTATGATTTATTTTTCTAAGAGAACATATTTATATAACTTACACACTGGCGAGATTTTACACAAAAATATAAAATATACGAAAGCAATAATATTAATTAAACGCGAGTTATAACAAAATACATGAATGTCATGTGATGAAATGTATGTATGAATGCTTAAATCCGGGAATCGGTAGTTTATTATTAATTATTTTACGGGGCGGATAGGGTTAATAGTTGCAATGCAACTTCAAAAACCTGTTATTTGACAAGCTGAATAGAACTAAATATCACCTAATACATTATATGAACTTTCTAAAGATGCCTGACAACGACGATGTTATAAATAGTACAACAAAAACACTTCTGTTCCATTTTCAAAGTAATCGTATAGAGAAATACTGTTAGTCTATGTTAGTCAATGACTTTACCCTGGCAATATCGTACAAAGGGCTCCGGAGATGCTAATACGGCTCCTAATTGGTTACTGTAATAGCATTACCAACATATTGAGCTTAGACATGGCTTAGACACAGTGTAATGAAGCTCATGCGATAGAATACTGATATGATTCTATAGCATAAGACTGTTTCAAGATAGTTTAATGTTTTAAATTGGTTTTTGCTATAGAATAAACGATAATGTAAGTTTGTCTGTATTTTAAAGTTAATCGGTTGACTTTTGGGAACTTTGCGGTATATCGAGGCAATAGTGTATATCCATGCTTTTCACGTAAGCCTAACGGTATCTTTATTTTAAGTCTATAAATAAAATGAACGATAACAATACAAAATGCTGTTATCGTAGGACGTGGAGGTAACTGGATCTTAGATTTTATATATAGAAATGTTACATTTCATGCGCTGAAACATAATAATATCAGCCCTGCATTATATACTTGCCCACTGCTGAGCACGGGCCTCCTCTACTACTGAGAGGGATTAGGCCTTAGTCCATCACGCTGGCCTAGTGCAGATTGGTAGATTTCACACACCTTCGAAATTCCTATAAGAACTTCTCAGGTGTAAGGTTTACTCGCGATGTTTTCCGTCGTCGTTAAAGCAAGCGATACCATTTCACGCTGAAACATACGTTGTTTGATAACTTAATCTGTCTTTAAATAGATGACAGCGACAGGAAAGCTTAAAAGGATCTCGGAAACTGTTATACCTAGAAACACTTCTCAAAACAAGAACATTTCAAACCATTGTTTTGAGATCCAGTTACTTTCTGAAATATTATTAGAGCCTATCTTGTTAATTGCTCAGTCCGAAATCTAATCCGGGTAGGCACGTATCACGAGTGTTCGGCCGAGCTTCCGGGACTGTGGCCGAGTTTCGAGCGGAACGGACAGCCGATCCAACCTTATTGTCATGTCGGCCTGTGCTCCGCACTATCAACTTTACTGCAGAAATGAGCTATCTTGTCAACAAGGTTTGGCGCTTGTTCTGATTGCATCGTGTATTTATCGAACTACATTAACTTAGTTTACATATTGACAAATGAGTTCAATTTTACTTGGATATCGTTATGGGTAGATGAAAAGTTTTGTTGGATTCAAATTTATTGGTTTTGTATGCAAAGTAAGCTAGCGTCTCGACATCCCTCGGAGTGGATTTACGGGTTACTGTTTGCAGTTATTATTAGATGTTTTACATGTTTCCACTACGTATTGAAATTTATCTACTATAAAAGGAATTATAGAGACATAATATTTCTTTTTTATACCTATGTCTATACTAATATATAAAGCTGAAGAATTTAGGTTCGATTGTTTGAACGCGCTAATAATATTAGGAAGCTATATCACTCTTCAGTGCGATAGTTTATTTTTTATCCCGAGAAAATATTTATCCTGGAAAAAAAAATCACGCGAGCGGAACCACATACAAAAGCTAGTCTCAGATAAATACGTTTCTAACAATTCGGTTCACTAATCGTAACGGCTGATAAGCCATTTTTCTTTTATTACATATTATGCTTCCATTAATCTTTAATTTCATTTTCCTGTCCCGTTAATTATAAAGTATAAGACGCTGCGTTGTATGTCATTCAATCCAAAAACAATAACTATAGTTGACTAAGAGCCTACTATAAATTTTTCATCCAATTCCGGGAACTAAACTAGCAAAATAAGTTGTTTGTAAACGTGTTAAAAAAATCGTTGCTCTGATCGGTCCCTTTTCGGAACGGATCAAAAAAGTGTTTCGGATTGTTTATTGAAAAAGACAAACGTTGTGAAGATAGGGCAAGAAAAATAAAAGTTGACGGTCAATATGCAGATTTTAAATATAAAGTGCTCTCTTTTGCAACGCTATATCCGACGTGATCATTATCGTGACACATTCACCATACTTCTTCTTTCTCTAGAGATTTTTTGCATGACAATTATAGCAAGAAAGATATTTCTTTTAATATTCATGTTTTTCTCTTTGAATTATGGTGTGATTATTAACTAATATATTCACTAATACTTTTTAGAGTTTTCCTTTTGCTACAAATGACTCAACTCCGTCAGGTAGCCCATTTATAATTTCGTTAGAGATAAATTATTATCACCGTTTCCACGAGATCTTCCAGCGTGAATTTATAAAGTCGAGTGTTAAATTTTTCATATACTGTAATAGATGTTATATCAAAGGATTAATAATAAATTAAGGACAAAATAGAAGTTAATTTACTTATAAGTATATAATGAAATAGCGATTTATGACAATGGGTAGACATTTCGTGCTCCATTGATCCGCAGACACGGTTCAGAACGCCTCGAGCCATCATAGATTAGCTGAATTTATGTACAAACCGCTGCCCTGTTCACGATAAATTTTCATAATGCCATCTACAGAAACAAACATTGTTGTTCCAGGTACAGCTTCTTATTTATTTATCGTCTTCTACCGCTTAAATGGATGTGCAAAATCCTTTCTAATTTATAGAAACTACTTTTTGATGTAAAGTAGTAAAACTTTTTATGTCGTAAGTTACCCTGAAAAAATAGGTTTGTTTTTACGCACTCTATAATATTTTATTAGCTACATGTTTAGATTGTTTTTTCGCCTGCATTTTCATATTCGCAATGTTTTGCTAACATTTGTCAGTTTGCATGATACATTGCCTTTGCGACCCAAAGGGGCCAGTTGTCTTCCCAGGTTTTCGTTTATTATTCAACGACGTGCAATGCTGTTAATTTGATTGTATGCGATGTAAAGTAAATGTATCGTCATCTCTTTCTCTTGTTACTTATTTTTGCTTTATAAATCTATAAATGTCACAGACGCGTGTAAAATCGAAGTTTAAGTCTAACACATACGTTTCAATTTTGTATAATCTAACTGTATAACCTTAAATTTATTGTGTCTGTTCCTTTGAACTTACATTTTCCATTCAGGTAAACAGAAGTTTGTTGAACGATCGATGTAATGGGGTAGTTAACTAAAATAGGATCTATTATTGTTGGCATAATATGAGCTTCGAGTGCGGGTGGGTGGCTTGTTGTGCCGTACTGTACCGTACATTTGCCAGCATTGCGCCAAAGTGCGAGCCACGAGTGTGACCGCTATGGTCTAATAAAATTAAAATAAAACTTTTTAATTACGCTCAGTGTAAAGATTTATTGTTGCTACATATAAAAATATAAAATTTGTGCAAAAATATTAATATTAATTAATATGCTTTTAAGGTTACATGCATGAAGAATATCTTATTATTTGATTCTATCCGACAGAACTTTTCTTTATCACAATTATTATATAGACAATGACGAGTTTAGCGCTATTTGATATACATAAATTATATTAATAACATACATAATAAAATAAATATTATAACTTGCTTCATAGAATATTTAAGCAAGATAAATGTACATTATTATTCTAGCATAGTACCTACGTGAATTATTGCAGGTGTTTTTAATTTCACTGAAAAATAAAGATAGTGAGGGTACATTTATAATCTTGAACGAGTTCACAGAGGGATTTGCCCGCTCATAGTGCTCAGTCCGTTCAAGCAACAACTGAATACTTTTGATACCGTATTTTTCTATGTTTATGGTCATCAATAACCGAAAGTAACTGCAACTGTATCTAAGTAATAACCTTATAAAAGTTTCGTCAGGAAGTTATTAACAATTTGCTAAGAAGTTAGGGTAACTTGATACGAAATTCATGGAAGGTATGAAGGAACTTTTAGGGAACTTTGGCTAGCCGATTTACCCGATTGTTTACTATTGTTTGTATACACATATAGTTACGTTTAAGTTAATTAATTATAATTTTATGTAGTGTGCCATAGGAGTTATTATTCATGTTTATGGAATATCATTTTTGGAATAAGTGATTGAGAATAATTTAACATTTTTATGTATTTAGGCGATCCCGTTGACCCATAGTATTTACTAATTATTAACCGAAATTTTGCGCGGAGACATACTTGTGCTATTAAAGCGACTAATAGTTGATTCAAATTTGAAGTCAGTCCCGAGTTCAAAAAGTCTTTTTACTTCCACCTCTTATATAAATATGAATGTATTATTTTTGTTGAATTCTTAAATACTACGAATTATTAAAAAGTAATTATTTATTTGTTGGGAGTTTACTGGATTATCAGTTACATTATAATTATTAAGTATTGTATTTATTAGGAATATAAATAGTAGTAATTTATTTTGCTTATTTTTAAGTTAAATCAATGTTCCCACGAGTTAGTCGCATACATAATATTTTTCTTTTTTATAATATTATTTTTGAATAAATGACACTTATAATTAGTGTGGATTAATTCCCCGGCTAAAATCATAGTCAACGTTTGATTTTTAATACATGAAATGGATTAAATTGGTGTATTTAAAAAAATATATCTTATTCAATATTCATATATATTTATAAAATGATTAACAGCTCTTAAACCAAACAGCAGTAATACGTGAAGTATACGGCTATTGTTAACCAATATATCTATAATAGATTTGTATTCTATTTGCAAATGGGTTTTTGATTATGACGTATGTCTGTGTGATGAAGAAAGTGCTTACATCATCTCTTATTGATAGTGAAATGAAGCCGTGATAAATCGTCATGAGTATGATTTTTATAAGTTCTATTACTTTTTTTAAGGATTAATATAACTGTATCCACAGTCCTAAAAGGAATGAATTAAAAACTAACAACCGAATATTAAAGCCATTGTCAATAATGAAAATCGTTTGGTATGATCTAACTTTGTTAAAAACTAATTATTTTCAATCAAGAAGCGGTAATTCATGAGATATCTCTGAAGCAGCTGACTGACATAATAGAGAAGCTTAAGTTTTCATTACTTATACCGTCTTTAGTCCTAAAGAGCTTATAGTTCAATTTCAAGGGCTTTAGAATTAATGCAATATCTATTTTAATATTATAAAACTGAAGAGTCTGTTTGTTTGAATGCGCTAATCTCAAGAATTACTAAACTTATTTTTTTTACTAATAGGTAGCCACATTACTCTTGAGTGCTTTAGGCTACTTATGATATATATTTATATATCCCGGAAAAATATTGTTTTTTAAAAACGTTCAGACGTGAGCAGTGCCGCAAGCAAAAGCTAGTGAAATATAAAAGGAATAGGCAAAATACAGTGCAATGTAATTAACAATATAGTTTTATATGACATATTAAAACAAGACATCGTTATTGCTTTTTCTGAATGATTTCACGATATTATTGGTAAAATATTTGTGTAGTGTAGAGATAATAATTATATTAAACCACGTATCGAAATGCAATAATATAGCTGAAAAGGATTGACGATAAATACATAAGTTAGTTCATGCGTTTTATCCACAAAAGCGCAGGTGAGGTGCAAATGTTAACACAGCTCACGGTTCGCTGAAATTTTATAACCAAAATAGCAATTTCAGTGCACCAACGAGATATAATTTATCAAAAGAATGCATCTCGTAAACAATGACAATATTTGTAGACATATGACACTAATATGCAGCATGGTCTCGGTCGGTAGTCTCAAAAATGATATTTGCGAATGAAATTTTACAAACCAGGGTCGTTACGGCAAACTGCGCCCGATCATCTACGACCCTCGTGACAATATCCACGTAGGGAGCACTAGCACAAGCTGTTCCGCGAGTTCGTGTAGTTGAATCTGACACATAATAAGTTCATGCCTCTATTCTTGAATGTATATTACCAATATACATAATTTTTAAGTTATATTTTCTGTTTTTTTTTTTTATTATTTAACAATAGGCATAACACAGAACACAATCATTATAAAGAATACTTAAGCACTAAATTACATTTTTATTCTTTCCTCACATTGCTACTTAAGGAAGAGGACATAGACTTCCATAAGATAGCTTATCATCTAGCTCAGAAGTCAGGACTTAATTTGTATTGTGAAAACTTGTAAGGAAATAAATATATTATTATGGTTACGCGGGAGTTAGTTAGGACACTCGCACTTTGCTTAGTTTATGTGCGTTTTATGACCCGATAAACATACGAGCCTATCGGCTTATTCTGGACAATTTCTAACCAAGTAACCAAGGAGTATGTATTTGTTGGTGGTAGGATATATTTTATATCCGCCTGGATAGCGATCACACAAGGTGTTAAAACCCACCATAGTGGCCCACGTGTGTCACGTTCCGGCATCAGCTTGTGTATATCCGGTTCCAAAAAGCCAGAATAATTGTGTCGACTGCCGAGGGGTAATCATCTCTCGTTGACGTTCTATTGAATCCCACCCCACTTACTATCCGCTACATTGGGGTCACTTTGGGGTGCCCGTATAACAAAATGTTTATAATATAAAAGCAATTTTTATTTTCTACTACTGAATCGAACTCAGAATATCACAGTTGCTAGCTCAACCATACTGCCAAGAAAGCGAAGACGATTGTATGGATATTGGACACGGCTAATAAAATAATTATCATAGTACATTCATAATACAGAACATTTTTACTAAACCTATAGAAAATATTTTCTTTTCTTGTACATTGTGGCTGATATGAAAGCTATTTCCAAGCCAGGCGGGTAGTTGGATTTTCCTAAGATTTCCGTCGACGGGATTCATGCCTTAACTTCGTCATGGAGGTAACTTTATTAATCTACATCTTTTATATCACAGGAAGATGAAATAGATCTTCTATGTTTTTTATTTCATAAGTATTTTGTCGGTGAAGTACGGAGTTGCGCAGTGCGTTGTACTGCACTTTCGATTTCATGGAAATACATGTGAAAAATTAAAAAGGTAGGTCTCTTGTATGCGATATTCCGCCTGGATGGGTTTGATATTGAATGAATTATAGTTAGTTTTTACTATTATAACAGGGATAATAAAGTTAGATAAATAATCTATCATTCTATCGTTATAAAGACCTCTATCCTTAGTACTTTACATTATAAACACTGCAATATTCTATCACTTCTTTCAAAGCATTTCGAAAACTATAACGCGGTACCCAATAAAAATATCCTAGCAAAATTTACTTTGCAGCAACAAAAAACAGGGGAAGATAATACGATAATAAAAGAATTTCCCTGTATTATATCAGCTTCATCTGCCCAGTGGCGCCACATAATCGTAAGGCAATAAGGAATAAGTTAGATAAAGCCGCTCTTGAATCGTTCTGCCGGGATTCTCTTGCCAACAATTACCCATTACCGAGTTACTATTACTTAGTATCTTCGTTCATTACTGTTACTCAGTTTCGTAGTTGATGTTTATTGTTTGTACAATCGGGCACAGCCTTTGTTATTAAATTATTGAACGTCTTGTACACGTGTGAATATATTGACAATTAAGAATTCTACAATTTCGAATTTATTAATGCAATTATGACTTCTAAATCCTCCATTTGGGGAATTTATACAAATGTTATTATGTTTACCGTTAGTAGTCTATAGTTACTAATCTATAAGAAGTAGGCACCCAAAATAACTGCTTTAGACAAAGTAAAACTATTTGTTACTAGCAGCACCATTCGTGTTAAAAGTTTTTCGGGATAAAAGTCCCGTTATATATTTTCACCCAGTAAAAAGTAGCCTATGTTCTTTCCAAAATCTCAAACTGTTTTGAGTTTTCATATAAAATTCCATCGAAATCCGTTTACTGGTTCAGCCGTGAAAAGGTAACAAGCAAGGATATAGATAGAGTTACTTTCGTATTTATAAGCATAGTTGTATACATATATCGGTGGAGTTACGTAGCACCTGAAATTGGTATGAAAATAGCCGCATATTTATTTTTACTTTTTCATGCAACACGGAACACTTAACACAAGAATCAACTGAATGCAAGAACGACTTGCACTTGGCCTATTTCATTGATTTCTACATAGATTTATAAAAACACCTAGACCATGTATAGATTATAATTGTTTTAAAATTTAAATTAAGTGCCGTTGGGTAAAGCTCTTATTGTAAATACAGATTTTAATATATTCAAATATAGTATACATAAAAAATTTTGAGTCTGTCCATTTTCTCTCTGCTTTATTATTAATTCGTGCTTAACGTAATATTCAATAAATTTAAATGAAGGTTCTAGTAACAAGTAAAACCTCCAAAATGTCGTTAAAAATAAAACAGGATATAAAACAATAATCTATATACAAAATAGAGTAATGTGTTAGAATGTTACCTCAGGTTGAGTGGTAGAGAGTTCCTCTGGCTTTAAGTCTGTCTTTACATGTTTTGTATGAACTGAAATAAATAAATAAATGTTAATTTTACCATTATATATCTACGCCAACAGGTATAATTGGTCTTTAAAAATGAATGTAGTTGGGTTTTATGATAAAGCTAGGTGTTGCTTCCGGATTCGTCCGCGTAAAAACGTTTCCGCTATAAAAGTATCTATTTTAACACTGTAGCGACCCATAGCGCCATTTGCCCGATACCAGCGCTATCTATTTAAAAAAAGTTCATCTAAAAGTTTTATTATTTCCTAGGAGAGAAAATTATTGTGATAAAAAGTAGGCTATATTGTATCCGTGAGCCAAAATTCATCTGAATTTATTTCGCGGTTTGTGCGTTTATTTCTGACATCCAAACATTTTCATATAGTCATTTGCCTTTATAATATTAGTAAAGTAAACTAACATAAAAGTGAAATCGCAAAGTATCAAGTCGATGAATAAGTATCTTGATATGTATGTCAGAAAGAAACTATCAATTAGACCTCTGAATTGAGGGATGGTGACAATGTGAATAGATAAAGAGGTCTTTGTTAATGTACGAGTACCTTATTATCTTATCTAATTTCTTAGTAACATCATGTACGAAAAAATATATTTGGATGTTTATTAGAAGTAAATGTAGAAGCAGCTGAACGTATTTGGATTAAATTGGGCATAGATCATATACTGGATAACACCATATAGATTACATTTTATCTCGATAAATTGCTCCTAAGGATTTCTTTTAAAATCTGATTACGTGAATAGATGATGCTATTGATCGCTACAGTGTTTTGGAAGTTTTATAGCGCGAAAGGATTTTCACGTAGGCAAAGCTGTGTGAACATAGCTATACATGTAAGAAAAGATGTCCATGTCGTCTAAACGAGTGTCCAGGAAAGAGTCAATTGAAAAATATATTATGAAGCCTACAAGATCTAAAATAAAGGATATATATTATGTCTATTTGTAATTAAGCAATTTTTAAAAACAAAACTTTTTGTTGTAACGTTTTTTGATAGAAACACAAGACATTTTGACAACGAAGGATATGAGTTGCCAATTCAACTTGTATAAGATAAATCTGGTTATTCTTGCACTACCACCAACGACAATATTTAGTTACTTGTTATTGTCAGAAATTCAAAAACGTAGAAACCGCTGAACATATTCGGATGAAATTAGACACAAAGTTAACCCATGACCTGGATTACCATACAGGTTACTTTTATCCCGAAAGAGTACAACAAAACCTAGTATTAGTTCTCTACGCACTTGTAGCTTGCTGTTATTACTCATTGGTTGTTAGCATATAAACAATAAGAGCTGGTTACTAGTTTGCGTTGCCTGCTAGTACGAGTTTGTCCGGTTACTATTCTAGTAACGTTACAACTCTATTATTGCATGTTGAATGTGTTGCTTCGACGATTGTGAACATTGTTCTGGTTTATTTAATATAATAAATTATTTGTATCTATAGTATAAAATCATTTGTAATTCTAACTAACTGAAAAAAGACGAGAAAGTAACAAGTGTGGTAAGCAATATGACTGCATATAAATAGTGAGGAGACTTTTAAATTACAAAATTCAGCTCTTTACATGAGCTCTATTTCTTGTGTAAAAATAAAATTAGTCAAATGTTTAATCGCTAGATGTTGGACGTTAATCACTAGATGTTGGACGTTAATCACTAGATGTTGGACGTTAATCACTAGATGTTGGATTTTGATGTCAGGTTAAGGTAATTTAACATTTATTTTTATTTAAGTTTAGGCAAAAATAAATGAACATTATTTTAATTCGTATTTTCTCAATAATTTAAAGCTCATTATAAGGTAGTACTTTAAAATTGAAAGCCAGTTTTATTAAAATAAAGAGCTTAATACATATAAAATAATCGTCGAAATTTCATTATTCTTATTTTTTTTTGAATTTTACGTGAATTATATGAATTAAGTTACCATATCAGAAACATGCTCTTAAAATGCAAAAGCGTTCACCAAACGTTAAAAACAATTCAGGTGCATTATTAAATTAAAACTTAAGCACTGGTTAAGAATGAGCAGAAACCCGTCCCTTATTTTGGCTGTTTAATCGTTAATTTAGCGAAATAACTCCGGAACTTATGAATTGTAGACATCAACCTCTTGGCATCGAGACACTGGAACTTGAAATCTTAATAAACTTCCTTTTGGCTAATTAACTCGGTTTCTGTTTGTACACAAAGATTTCTGTATAAATAACAAATAGCATGGAAATAGTATTAATTTCAAAACGGCTGCCAAGTTACAATATTAATGATTGTGTATAAGACGTTTGCTTGGTAAACACGTTTCATGGAAATGTGCCTTTTTAAAATCCCCTAATTTTCTCTGTTGTTCGTAGGTTTCTGGGTTAATGCGTGGGTTTCGTCCTTGTATCTGTGTGAAGAGAGAATAATTATTCCGATGACATGGCGAATTTATGCGTTTCTTCTCTATAAAAAATTGTAATCGCCCGTTAAATTTGTGTATCTTAAGTAAAATATAACGTTTTAGTATAAAAAAGTTTCAATAAACCTCTAATAAAATTGACGCGCCTATTTAAAGTAACTGATTCTCAAATATTCGATTTATTTATACCTTATTACATTGAAGAGATAACACATTTATCAATATGCTTACAATATATAAAACTTTTTGTGAACAGAAAATACGTAAATCAAGAGCATCTTTCAGAGCCTAATGGCACTGGTGATGAGTTTCTAATCGTAGCGAAGTTTGGCGTCAATAACAGATCCATTTGGATACTAGTATATTAGATATCGGAGCTTAAGTAATAAGACTTCTGTTATTAACTATGAACATTACTCTTGAGTTGATGGATTTCTCTCGTATAATTACCGTGCTTACGTAATTAAGTATATATATTTTATTAAATTGTTGGTTTTCGATATCAAAGGAAATCATTTTTATTTTGTATTTAATTATTGGATATAATAAATGCAATATCATACATATATGCAGTATTTCGGCAAAAATATCAGTTTTACAAATACCAAAACTGTTAACTATTTTAAATTGTATCAGTTGAGTGGTGATTAATTAATTACGTAAACATTAAGCGGCAAAACGTGCTTTCAAAGTGGTTGTCGAAATATCATTTGAATATGCTATGATTCACAACATAAATATCCCTAGAAAAATAACTTCATGTCCAAATTGGATTACGCGGTTGTGGCATTCCTATTAATTGGTATAACGACGGAACTGATTTATTATAATTGTATTCGCACAGCCCATTAGATTAATAAGTTAAGTTATGCTAACATTTGGTCTGTGACTTGTGATAGTATATTTCAGAGGACGTTGTGTGCGCATTAATTTCAAGTCGTAACAACAGTTAAGCTTTTATATTGCGTGCGGTTTATTCACAATTCTTACTCTAGATAGCACATAATATGTTATGCGAATGTAAATTTGATTTTTGGCTTGTTATTTTTTTAAAGATACGATTAAAGCGCGTATTAAGGAGTAAAATAATCCATAAAATCACGCCGTCACGTCTGTTTCATTACTCTTTTTGTAGCCATTTTATGGAGTCTCGACCATTTTATAGAATTCTACATAATTTTTGTTGTGTAAATAGTTACACAACAAAAATTATGTAGAATTCCATAAAATGGTAGTAGTAGTAGTAGATATAGATCTATAGTTTCTACAGATTAAGTTTGCTTAAGAATATAAAGTAAATGAATTGTTTTTGTTAACCAACAAAGCATATTTTTATCTTTATCCAATCCTGCCTTAGTAAACTAAAACTAAGGTTTAGTAGGTTAAAACCTACTGGATTTTTTTAACGCACGTCATTGTTCCGAATCGAAGTTTATAAAAAATGTAAGCATCGATATATTTCATTGTCCCTCACGTCGCACGGCCGGCTACGGGCTAGACATGAATGTGAATAGAGTATTAGCGAAACAAATTATATGTGACGCATTCCCTTTTGGGTTTTGAATTTGGATGTAAATTGTTAATACATTTTTATACAAGTAAATCATGTGAGTAAGTCGCTTGCGCAAAAGTAAGTACTACCACTGATTTAGGATAGTAACTCTACCAAGAACTTCACATTGCTTTTGTATTAATTAGGATATTTGAGTGTATATTAATGCTTATTTCAAATAATCATATGCGCTACTACAAACTATGCCTATATTTTCTACCTAGAAGACTTGTAATTTGTACAAAGCAACAATACGAGTACATCGCGTGGCCGTCAGAAAATGACCTAAATAAACACGAATTCAAATAACTAACTTCCAAACAAGGCAAAATAATTTGAAAGCCCGTAGCCTGAATAAAGCTTCTGTAGTCTGTATTAATTGGGATTTATAAGCGAATTCCAAAATTTTTGTGTACTGCGAACAGAAAGGAATTTAAGACTGAACTATTCTGGTTTACCGCTAAGTGCCTAATAAAGAAGAATTTTGTAAGAAAACCAAAAATAATATGACTATTTATATATTTTTCATGTACTTACACCTTAGAGAATTATCACACTGACTATTGTGAATATAGGAAAATAGAACATGAAAATCGATGCCGTATTTTTGATCACTTGTATAATAAATACATTTTACTACCAATAAATAACTAATTTAAGTATTCATAGGAATTTTGTATGTTTGGGGCAGTATTGAAAGTATTTCGAATTAATATTTATCAAAAACTACACATTAACGATGGATAATGTATAGTTTGATTGTATTATAATATCTTACATAAATAAGCAAAACTAAAAATAATATCGAATTTAATAATATTAAAGTAGGTACCTGCTTTTGAGTACGTGAACATTTTGTAAGACAGAAACAAAATCTGTCACATCGGTACAAGTATTATAAAATGCGAGTAAAACAAAGTGAATGGAGTTTATATGGGCCGTAGAATTCCGCATAATAATCTCCAATGCGTGTTTCACTAATTTTCATGCAAATGAAACTCGCGCGAGGACTGTTAAGCGAGATGGCCTGCTGTTTGCATATCGGATAAAACCGCAGAATCAGGAAGCTTCTGTTTTGAACAAAATGCGGTTAACATTTCGCTATCTCATGTATAATTCAAGTGACGCCTACAATTATTCTGAGTGTCACTTTTTTATGTATGACAACTTGATACTTAGGAATAAAAGTTGTCTCGACTTCAATAAAGCGATGGTTCAATTTTATTATAGTACTAGCTTCCGCCCGCAGCTTCGCCCGCGTGGATTTCGGACTTCAAAAATGGAGGAGGTGCTCAATTTGTCGGGATGTTTTTTTAATGTATGGTGGTATGCAGGTGGTCCGATTGTCCGGTCAGGGTCTGATAATGGGCTCCTGGTGAAATCGAAGGAAGCATATAGCATGATTCAGTATTCACGCGTGATTATTATTAGCGTATTTCATGTATAACTTTGATGTTTCTATACTTTTTAGGGAATATTTAATAGTGTTAACTTTTTTAATTAGGGATGACTGAGAGTGTTATAAACGTAAGAGTAGAAAAATATAATGAGAAAGCTTCAAACTGCTAAGCTATCGGGAGTTACACGTGTTATTGTGAGTCAACCATAAAAGACAGACATATGCTGTCGTGGAATATTTTTTATATAATTTTAAGGGGAACATTTCCGTCATACATGATTTCTGTGTAGCTTTAACCATTAAGGTTGCACACGCGACGGAAGCTTAAAAAATGGAGTAACTTCTCCCGTTTTCCCAACATTTCCCTTCACTGCTCTGCTCCTATTAATTGTAGCGTGATGAAAAGTATACAATAACCAGCTCAGGAGTATGAAAAATAATTGTACCAAGTTTCGTTAAAATCCGTCGAGTAGTTTTTGTTTCTATAACGGTTATACAGACAGACAGACAGACAGATAGACAGACAAAAATTTTACTAATTGCATTTTTGGCATCAGTATCGATCCCTAATCACCCCCTGATAGTTATTTTGGAAATATATTTCATGTACAGAATTGACCTCTCTATAGATTTATTATAAGTATAGATAGATAGACTACAGATTTATTATAAGTATAGATAGATAGATAAGGTCTACGTTGAATGCGGCTTGTAGCAGGACAATGTCTGCCGGGCTTATACGTTTAATTATATCTTTCATTCAGTTATATTATGTGACACGTTTGCTACATATTGATGCAACTTTGATTACAACAAATAATTTCGTAATAGATGTAAGACCATCCAAACATAACATTTTGACTAAATTTGTAACAGTTGTAGAGTGAAGAGACATAAAAACCTTAAAAAACAGAAATTTCTGAGCGTTGACTAACTTATCTTTTTTACAAGTGACGAGACGAACGCTTGTTAATTATAATCAGGTTACCAACAGCTCGTTTGCCGGACTTTCGTTATTACTATGGATAGGCTGGTATGCAATGTAACCCAAACCTCGCGTCCTTGACTTTATTTATTCGGAAAACGAAATTCCGGCATAGTTAATCTTTTATTAAAATTCCAATCGATATTACTTTCGACGCTCGCTGTTACTAATCCAATCAACTTTAATAATAGAGTACAAGAAGAATAAAGATCATAATTAAACCTCATTTTCCCGCCGTATTTGACGGTTGGGCGATACGGTTTCTAATCTATAACCTTTACCATCCGGTCATTGTACATGTGCTCACATATCGATTTCACACGTCGTCATTACACCGTACAAAAGAGATGGACTCGCAGCTGATATAAAGAGTGCCAAGACCGCTGATGGCTGAGCTATAAAGCCGACGTATACATAATTATTTATTGAATCGTATTTTGGCTGTGTTGCTGTAAACATTTTCATATTACTAATAAAATGTTGTTAGAAGTAAACGCACAGTTGAACGGATTTGAATGAAATTTGGCACACGGATTATGTTTATTCTTTATCGGATATTTAAACAGGTTTGGTGTCGTGCAGATGATGGTATGGATCGATACAGTGATTTAAGGACCTTAGTAGAAGGAAAGACTTTGTACGTGGGCGAATACGCGAGCGACACTTATTTTAATTATAATTTAAAGTGTTCGCAAGTGTTCTGTAAGCAGTAACTTATTAGGTAAATAAGTGGTGTTTTCGTGCGAGAGGCGGAGAAATATCTAATATTTATAAATAAAAATGTATATCAAGAGGCTAAAATAGTGATCATACTTAACAATCTTTATACTAGGAAATTTGATGATAGGATAGGTTTTATATCCGTCCGGAAAGCGACCACCGTACACAAGGTGTTAAAACCCGTCATAGTCACACACATTACTGTCTCGCATTCCGGGATCAGCCTGTGTAATGTGTATATCTGGTTGCAACAGGCCGGCATTATTATGTCGACTGCCAAGGGGTAATCGTCTCTCGTCAGTCGACATGCTATTGGATCCCACTCGAGTTACCAGCAGGTGCAGCGGGGTCACTTCACCGTGCCCGGTACATAAAGACTAATGTCATGAAGGTCCAAGTACGTATTGTTTCAGCCTAGCTGTTGGAACATTACAGGGCCGTAGCTAGACTTGAATTTAAGGTAGGGCAGCTGTTATTATAAGCAGGACGGAAATAAAAATTTTACTCGATCTGATATGCTCAATAGATTTTTGGTTTTCTTGACTTATGAACGAAATCGTAAAATAAAAAACCCGCTGCTCCATATATTTTCCTTTAGTAGTAATGTACAATTTAGTTGATTATTAAGGTAGGGCATTAGTATTTTAAGGTAGGGCATTGCCGCACAATTGCCCCCCCCCTAGCTACGGCTCTGGAACATTATATACTTTTACTAGCAAAGAATAAAATTATTTATATTATTATTAACGTCTATTCGAAAAAAAATAAAATATGACAGCGTAACAAGTAAATGTTGAAGAAAATTGTAACTAACAATATTGTAAAGTAAATTTATTAAATAATAATTATGAAGTTTTTATGAAGTGTTTCATTCGCATGATATTTTGAGAACCTCACAGTTTCATTTATTCAAGTATTTGACTAATTAGAACGTCAATTTGGCGGAAGTGGTTGGTAAAATGTTTTTGACTACTCTATTTTACACTGGGCGTCTAATTGTGGCAAGCGATCTTTTCTTGTTGGTGTTAAAATTGCTATAAATTAAAAAAAAATACTCAATGTTGTAAGTTACGTAAAATATGAAGCGATATTGAATTAATTTATTATTTGCGGCATACGGCAGAAGATAACTATTTAATTTAATACAATTTAAAAATCAATTCAATAAACAAAGTTACTTTGGTATCTACCTAGAGATGATTAAGTCTTGGTCGCATCTTGTTAAATGTTGTCTTATAAGTTATATTGTAAACTATTAAATTAATCTTAATATTAAATAAAAAATGTATATTAAAATAAACTAATAATAAGATAGTTAGATAAACATAACAAATATAATATATAAATATAAGTATACACTATACATCCCTTTCTTCAGCTCGTTTTATTTAGTCCCTCACTATAAGTGCGCGTTGAAGACATGGATTTTTAGCGACAAGGCCGCCTATTGTTGCACGTATTTAAAATCATAATTTTATTGATTTTGGCTTGTGTGATGTACAAGTGTTTTCATTTTCAAATCCTAGATTAACATATAGGATATTGTTTATTTCAGAAAAGTGCATTTTGGGTTTTATATACCTGGACAGGACTTTTACGCGGGCGGAGCCATAAGCAAAGTCTGGTAATAATCTAATATTCGCGTATAATTAATTGTAGTAATATTAATATACAAAAGATGAGCTGAAAGGGACAGCGGATGAATGGATATAAAATTTAGGTCACTAAGAAAATAGCAGTAGATCACTCTAAAGTAGATTTTGTGTAACTTTATTATAATACGCACAATACGGGCTATATAGATACTTGCTTGCTAGATGATGCTGAACCACAAATGTCTATAAATAATAGCAAGGTTTGGATTGCAAAACAGTGTGTTACAAATGCCAAAATTTGTGAAAGGGTTGCTTATATTTAAATACCAATAGACAAAAGTATTTTGACTAGTTCTCAAGGTAACGGGGCAGAAGCTAGTAGTGTAAATAGAACGCGTTATGTGGCTGTGCCGCCGCGAGTTGCTGCCGCTTAGTGCAGTTTCTCCTTAAATATAAGTTTTTATTTGTATGAGGCTTTGTTACTATTCAATCAAAAGTAATTCGAACAATAAAGCACATCCTTTAGTAGTTATTTTTAATGCTCATTTTATGTGTTATCATAGCCTACGTCCGCCATATTGGTTTGTGATGTCACCCACCCAGTATAACTTACACAATTGACACATAATATGACATGCCATTTCATTTATTAAAGCAAACCTTATAAACCCCTTTGGGATAGAGATGGCGCTAAAAGAATAGTTTCAAATACTTTACATAAATAGATCTGTATTTGAAATTTACCATCTATTTTGTGCAGTCGGATACAAACCATAAAAGTCATGAATGGCCCATTTATATTATTTTGTTGAAAGCAGGAATAGCGATCTTGCGAAGGTGTTAATACCGAGGTTGTGGTAATATTTCAGTTTCTCGATGTGATAAATGTTATCTCGATAACGCAACCATTTTGTTACTTTCGCGTTTCCGTACCTTGAAATATGGTGTGAAAATGGTGTTGATTCGTCATTTTGAGGCTGCGCACGTGAATTCTTTGTAGTATAGACGTCATTAACAATAATTAGCCTTAGAGTTGACACTCGAGAGACAGTAGCGCTGTATCGTCGTGTTACATTTTTTTTTTCTAAATTGAAGCTATGAATATTGTAATGGTTCAGACATGGAATATTTTGAATGTAATTCGCATTAATTA
Source organism: Manduca sexta (assembly GCF_014839805.1). NCBI lineage: Eukaryota > Metazoa > Arthropoda > Insecta > Lepidoptera > Sphingidae > Manduca > Manduca sexta. The sequence continues at coordinate 14,046,858 of NC_051134.1, read as the reverse complement.
ATAAGAAGCATTTGTTATTTGTTTATAACACCAATTTCTTAGTACCTACCTATATACCTGTTTTGTCAAACTGCAGCGATTCATCTTGTCTTTCGCACGGTATTTTAAATGAAATTTCAATGCATTAAAAGTCTTATGCTCTTAAGCCCTAACTGTTACGCGAAATGCTGTTAACTTGTTACCGAGATCTAATACACTACTTTGAAACTGACAGCTATTAAAGTTGTTAAAGTTGCAACTGTCACATTTTCCTTTTAGGGTATATTTTGGTTGTTTTTTTGTTTCTTCCTTACAGAAAGGCAAATGTGTGTAGAGTTGGATGTTTTATAAACATGATAAAGTAAATAGTTATATTGAATATAAATAATCCCTGAAATACGAATTCAGGAATTTCTAATTCCAATAATTTTATTATCTTTAGTAAGCAATTAAATAACAAATGATCTGTACGTATCTCTGTAATTGTACTCAGGATTTTGAATAACGATTCGTTTCTTTTACATCACGTTTTATTCTTCAATTGAATGTCTGTCGACGATGGTACTGAATTAAAGATAAGTTCGGTGGTATAACTGTTAAGCAAATATAGAGGGGTGAATTTTAATATTCAAGTTTGTTTTTCAATCCCGTCGAGTCGAAGTCTAATGTAACGGTTCCAATTATCATGTAACGGTCTGGCCACGAACTTCGGCGACGCGACGGCGACAAATGACCTTCGTTTGTTAGTATTTTCAAAACATAAATGTTTGAAAACCACGTATGAACGTTAGGGTTTGACTTTGAAAAAGATCGAGTCAGCATGCGAGGAATATAACGGTGAGTTTGCTATTTTATGTTTCAAAATGTGACAAAACAATTCTTCGTTTTTCGATGTAACATGTTGACTACATAATTCGTCTAACATAATATATAAATTCACGCCTTTTGCCTTTACAGAGACAAGCAGATATGTATTACACGTACATTTCATAAGCTTAGTTAAGTCCCTTGTAATAGGGGTCGGGCCTAATGTTATTTACCAAGCATAATTTCGGACTCCGGGCTGATACTGAGAAGAAAACCTACTATCACTTTACCCTAACTAGGGATCCGTCGGTAATCAGACGTAGAATATAAAGACAGTTAAATAAGAAATAAAATAAACAATAAATATTAGATGAAATTGTAATAAAACCATGTTCCGGATTGTGTCGCTGTTTTTCATATAATTTGTTTTCTCTCAACGTTTCGAGGCTGCAAAGTCTTCGAAAGAAAATAATAATATAAAATACCGCGATAAAATCCGAAAAATAGTTTTGATTAAATTCCTAAAATTTGCGTAAACATAAGAAATTTATATAAAAACGAATTTCTTAAGCCATTTCCTTTACAGCCACATTTAACATTTTTTTTATCTTTAACCATAGTATACCGTTTTCTACATTGAACTTTGTTAATATACAATTAATTAAATTATTGCGCCACACAACCGCCAAACTTTTCAACTGCCAGTAAAACTAGTGGTGATGTCAGCTAGCGCCGGAACGCTTTGGTGGCGGTAAATATTGCCACATCAAAGAGCGGTGATGTATGTAGGTATCACCCAATATCATAGTAGAGTCAATTCAAATGTGCAGACTGCGGTGGCAGTTTGTATTTGATTAGGATGTATTATGGGTAGGAGGTTTAATATATATCGATACTTGTAATTTCAACCTGATGTATTTCTGTGGTGGAATCAGCTATTACTGCCTTTACAAGGAAAAAGGACAAGATTCTACATAAAAATACGGAGATAGGAAATGTTGTTAGAATTGTCTTTTTTACTAATTACGATTATGTAATTAACTCAAGTCAAAAAAAGATACCTTATTTTCATTATGACGGCAGATTTCCTAGAACTACTTTTCTGATTGCGAAGACTCATACACCAAAAAGAGCTACATTATTCCTGAATCTTGAATGCTGTAGGCTATTTTTTATCCCGGGAGAAAAACATTTGGTAAGTATATAGGCATTAGCTGTCTTTTTTATCTTTGCGATATCATTACAGTAATAGCGATATTATCTTAAAGCGGTATGTCTTGCAACTGAAACATTCACTTTTGACTTACCTTGTAGTTTCGGATCACTAATTAGGCTACCTTATTGTTGGGTCTGCAGGAGATAGCGGAGGAGTAACTAATTAATTACTACAATATTATTGTAGGGTTGGAAGGTCGTTAGGTCTAATAATGATGGAGACCACCATGGGGTTTTTAGTCGGTAAAATCCGACATACCCCGTCTACATTGCATATGCACGACGGGGATCCAAGAGGATTTTCCCCATTAAAAAAAAAAAGTCTAATAAATTGCGTGACTCGGGACCGGTTGGAATCGTTAATATTGTTTGCTTTTCGGAAATAAAAAAGTACTTATAACCTGGTATTATTTACCATTATTGTTTACCTGTATTTGTTACTATGAAAATATATAGCAATTAGCTTTTTCCTGCGGCTCTGTAAGCGTGAAAATGTTTTTCCGGGATAAATATTCTATTCTCGGGAATGTTCCTAATATGAGTGCGTTAAAACAAACTCTTCATCTCGATATAATATTAGTACATATAAATTAAATTGGTCGTTACGGAGGACATTTGTTTAATAAATACTACAAAACTGGCTCACGCACAAAACCATAAAGTATTACAATTGCGGAACGCATGACCCCTGCTGAAATGTCCAAACACTACAAGCAAGGGTCATGCCAAGTAAATAGATTACTGCAGCATGATTTGTTAATGTGCAGGTGTGGAGTGGCGCCCGGTGGCGTCCGGATTGAGGCGATGATCTGCCGTGTGGGCCGGCCGCGCGCTCATCATGCGGCAGCCGTCGACCGACGTGAGTAACATGCACATTTTTAATTCATCCGTATTAATATTATAAATGCGAAAGTAATTCTATTTGTGTGTTATTCTTACTCTCGATTAAACTACTGAACTGATTTTGGTAAAATTTTGTTGAGAGTATCTGATGTTGAACAATACGAAAAAACATAGGTTACTGTTCATCTTTGATACTTATCCCGGAAACCTTATTTACGAAGACGAGGCCGCGAGCAAGTCCGAATGTCAAATAAGCGATTTGCCAAAACTCTGCCTGATTGAAAAAAAATGTGGCTACATATTTGATAGTATGTTAAGCATGTAATCAAAGGAAGCAAACTTCAAGGGGAGATCGGTAGATACAACCACTATTGAGAATAAAAAATATAATACAAATGCAAATCGTTAAGTTTTAAATCACGTTTAGTTCAATAGACAAGAAACAGCAAACCGTTTCTCTCATTTCCTTGCTCCGCCACTGTTTCATTAATACATGACATTTTATACCTATATATTATGACATAGATTATAAGCTTTGTGCTTGCGTATGTAGGGGAACGCGACGGCTGTTAAACGTGTATGCCGAGCGGATATGCCGGTGTAATGCTGGTCGGTTGGCGGCATAAATGCAGCGAAAGAGAATTTTAATGTTTACTACATACATTTGTTTTTAAGGATTAGGTTGGATAGAATGGTTTTGTTTTATTCTTATTGGGAATTTGTCAATGGGATGAGTATAAGGCATTGATATAGATATTATATGTATACAATTTGTTCTGGTTGTGACTGTGGCATACGTGGCTGTACCATCAGGTAAGCGATCTACCCGCCTGGTTTGAGTTTTTTGGGTTCCTCAATACGTATGCCGTAAAGCCTTAGCTCTGATCCCTGGATCGGGATAGAGATATTAGGTGTTTGTGCTCAGTATCAGCCTCGTAGAACTCACATGACATAATTAAGTATACTAGTGCTTCTGGGGATAAAGTGCGCGCGTGTGTGAGTTATTTTAAATATTTATAAATAAGAGTGTCTCACGGGGCATGTTTTGTTCCTAATTGATGATCCCATTTTTTCTAGCAGACACAGATTGAAAAAACAGCGTCATATAAAATATTTTACTAAAATATTCTTGATTAAAATATCGTTTTATTTTCATTAAGTTTTCATCGCAGTTATGGCAAGCGTGCCTCTGAGCGTTACGTTTGGCCAGCCTTATCTAATTACATCTTTGTTTCCAGTTGTATTTAAAATTTCCCTAAAGATAAAACGAGCAGAAAAATACAAACACAATTTAATAATTGTGTTACGTTTTGCATTTCACTCACTAATTATTGTTTAAAAAGTTTAATCCTTAATATTGATAATAATTTGTATCTAGCAAAACGGAAAATATTTTTATGTAAGCCCAAGAAAAGATGACAAACAAAACTGTCGATTATCTTGTGATAATCTCTACCTACTGCCACGGTTTTGAAACCGCAATACCAAAGTTATTGGGTGTGCACAGCTGGTGCGTTTAAAAAAAGGAATGGGGATTTTAGAAACATTTTCGACCGGCAGCAATTCAATGGCTTTTACAAAAAGCCACACCAAAACTGCCAGTTCATATTATTTTCTAATTCCTAATCCAACCGGGCCTGTCACGAAACAAAAACTGGCTACTGCGTGGCTACCACTTTGGAAAATACTATGTGAACTCTGTTTTACCACTATGTATCGTAAACTCGCGTCTGCTTAACTCGTTCACTGCCTCTTGTTATAAAAGAGTGAGCAAATATAGAACGTGTGCAACTGTTTGCCGAACTTATGCCCTTTTGTATGATGTTATGGGGCCAGTCTAATAAAAGATCTAACAAGCAGTGTACCAAGTCATAGGTATTATTGTGAGTTCCGTGGGTATTTAAAATATATGAAAATTTAGGTTAGACACATAAGTCCGTTTTGAACATAAATTTTGAACCTGAGGTTCAGAGAAGTCATGCAAAAATTGGAGTAAAACCATCTCTTTCGCTTGCTAAGTTCAAATTAATCTCTACGTGATGTCTGGAATAAATTAAAATTCTAGACAAGTTATGTTATTAAATTAAAATAATGTATAATAAAATTGTTTGTGTTATGTTTGAACGACGAAACGAACCAGTTGCAGGCTTAGTGGTTAATAATATGATTTCCCAAAACAGTAACAAGACCAGCTAAACATGGATTTAGAAATACACATGTTTCTGTACTACGCACTGTACCTATGTAATAGTAGCTATCTACGTAGTTGTTAAATTGTTCATAATTTTATTTTATTTTTTATTTTTATTTATTTAAGGACCTCCAACAAAGGATACACGGCTTATAATAAATACAATGTCGTAATATTGGTATAATGAACAATGTGACGTGCCTCTTCAATTACAGGAGACCACAGCATGCAAATTTATATATTAGTACAGCGGCAAAAATTATAATATTTGTTACTAATATTATTTAGGTATATAAGTAGAAACTTAAAGCAGACAAAAGGGATAAAACATAATAAGAAGTGACAAAACATAACAACATCTTATGTTATAACATTTGGTGGTGAATGTGATTAATTATAATTATTAATTGTGAGTACGTAACAGTTGTAGGACTTGTTTCCTGTACTTAGAAATGTCCGTGATATCAAGGTCATGCGTTTTTGCAAGAGCATTATACTGCCTACAGAGCCTTGGCACAGCATAATGAATTATAATTATACTGAATTATAGCATAATTCAGTATAATGAATAATACTTAAACTGTATACTAGCTACAATGCTTGTATTCATAATTACAATAAGCTTCATGGTTTTTGAGATCTTATCTTTTTGTATTTGTTAGAAGGAACAATAGACGAATATAAGAATACCATTTTTATTCATCAAAGCTCTTCTCAGAGGATTTTTATGCGATGGTTTTTTTTAACACTATATGTTGTCTACGCCTCTGGCATGATAACATCTACAGGACATGTTATATTTTTGCACCAAATTTAATTAAAATCCATTTAACGTTGTCTGCCTTTATTTCCTTAAAACATCCAAACCTTCACACACTTTCGCATTTATATTATATTGTGATGCTAGATAGTGCGATGAAGACCTTTAATGTATGTCCGCAGACGGTCGACAAAGCAGTATGCACGGAGGAGAGCGGCGCGGCGCGCCTGGAGGCGATACTAGTCGCGCTCGTGGAGCGCAAGGCACGCGCGCTGCACGCCGAGCAATCGCGCACGCATCCTTTGCTACTGTTGCTGCGAGATCATTTGCCCGACGGTAAATATTATTATTATCCATTTCTATATATATAAAAATTAATCCCTATTTCCCTTGGTCACACCATCACGCGTGAACGGCTGGACTGATTTCTCTATCTTTTTTGTTGTGTTTGTTATTGTCAGGAGAAGGATCTTATGAAAGAAAAAAATCAAAAAATTGCGCAGAAAATTAGATAATTTTAGAAAACTTAACGAAAATATTAATTTTATATAACTGTCAATTGTTTGAAATAACTGTCAGCGATTGACAGAAACTCAGAAACTAATAAGCCGATTTTTTTTTTACTAATAGGAAGCTACATTACTATTGAGTACTATAGGCAACTTTTTATACCGGGAAAATATTTAGCCCGGAAAAACTTTTCGCCCAGGGCGGAGCCGCAGGCAAAAGCTAGTTTGGTATAAGTAACCTTATTGTACATCAACATAGAGACGGTTTTTTATCCGCACTATAGTCAATTTCGTTTACAGTACAAATGAACTGCGATAGAGTGATTAGAGAAAACCGACATTAAACAACGTAGTGTGATCGATGTTTGCCCAATAAGAGCCTACCAATTCATAAATAAAGATAAAAACATATTATGTATGTAGCTACATCGGGCGATTCACAAAGCGTTTACAATAAATTACCTACAGGAATATAGGTTAACTAATTTTGAAAAAATAACCTAAACGTAGGGAAACCATGTTACAACGTGTAACCGCATTTTATTGAAAATCTTATATCCGTCGATCTAATGAAATATAAGTATAATTTATATTTTCCAACAGTCTTTATACATCAACTCAATATACTCATCCTACATTTGTTAATATTAAGGTTGAAATGTCATCATTCTCGTAACAACCTCCATAGATCAATAATAACATTTATATTTGTCTAGAATCGATACGTACGTTACGAGGCTTATGAAGGTTCTATTTGATTGATGAGGCGACTGAAATATTTGATATTTGTAACAGGCTGGCCAATAGATATATTGCATGTATCAAGTATTTTGATTTGTAAGTAATAAACTAGTAATCTATTAAGAAAGCAATCATAGTAAAATATATAAGTTATTTATTTAAGTGTCAACTTTTCATGAAAAGGCGTGAAATATTCGGTCTTACTTATAAACTTCTTTTAGCGTTAAGAGGTAATTAACAATTGCTTAAATAGCTGTTAAAAACATTACCGGTTAGTTTAACCCTTTTTAAGAGGCAAGATGACGGTTTTTGGATCGAGTAAGTTTGTGTTTTATTCATATTGAGCATAGCTTTGCGCAATTTTTATAAGTAAATAATTATGTTTTAATTGAAATGCTACGTATCTTTAAATATGAGGAAAAATGTTTCATAAAATAGTGTTGTCATTTACTTAAGTATACAGTGTAAAAGATTGGATATGATTTAGACGCGTCACAAACCTAGTGCATGTAATTATTCACATCAGGATTTCTGTTTCTGGCACACCTGGGGTTTAATTTATTAAGGCGGTGCCGACACCAAAACTGCGCGTTAACCCTATTTATAGCAGATTTCTTTTCGAAATTTTTAATACTTATAGAAATAAATGTTAAACATCATATTTATACATTAGAATGTTATGTTAATATTATGTTTAATTTTTTATGTGTATATTGTTTCATTAAATTCAGAATGAAAATGCCACTAAATCGTTGATTAACGTGCTTCTTCTTCTATTTTAAATTTGGAATCATTTGGTACTATTAGATAGACAATTTAATAAGGAACATTTTGTTGGTTTAAAATTACGAAAAGACCTAAATTTATTTTTATCTAAATTATTTGTAAATCTTTCCATATTCCCGGCCTAACTCGTGCGTCACTAATATATGGAATTAATGTTCGAGGCGGTTTGCTTGAATGAGGGCCTTAAAAAGAGAGATAAATCTTGTTACGAAGGATAATTTAATACTTAATTGTCATATTTAAATCCTTTCATATACCTAAGACTAGGGACTGATTTTTAAATTGTGAGATAAATATTAATACATTAAGAAAAATTTAATAAATTATATGGAATTTTGATATTTTAGTTAGTTAAGTATCTAATAGAGTCCAAAAAAGTATTATTTAAGTAATTTTCAAGGGTAGATCTAATTATATAAAATAATTACAATTAACTATATCGTTAAAAAACTTGAGAATAAAGAGAAAATCTATAAGTTTCTAAAAGCACCGACATTGAATTCGCGTGACAAAGTAGTTAAAGTTTTTAAAGTGATAAGTTCAAAGCGGTGTCGGGGTCAATAGACGATGAAACTGCCAAGAAGTACCGCCAAACTAATGGACCCGTCATTTGCCTTTAACAATCATAGTTTACTTCGTCTGCCGAATAATTTTCGTAGCGTCAATTTAGCCAACGAAATAACATCTAACAACAATCTGATAGTGAAACTGCTTAAAGTTTTGCATTAAGTTTTGTTTCTGAGTGTAGTTTATTTAACTTTGGCGCAAAAGTTCGTAAACTATTGTCAGATAGAGAAATCTGGCGACGCCGATAGATGTAAACAAGTATATAAATTTCAGAGATTTATGAGAATTCTCGTTTTTTCTTTGATATTTAAAATGAGTTCATACGATACCTACATATTTTTAGGAACATTTTAAAGTATAAAAAATAATTAAATTAACAAGATTTAAAAGTAGGCAGTGAGATTGTTAACGATGTAACTCAGGACTAAATATGAAATATTTGGAGTGAAAATTGGTCATAAAATTATGATTAATTTGAGAAATAAAGTAATATATAAGTATATGGTTTATTTATTTTGTTTTCAGAGGAGGCGTCGATGATAGGCAGCCCAGGCGAGGAGCTGCCTTCTTACTGGTGTGAGCACGAGATAGCCAGACACAAACGGAAAAAACTCAAGCTGCAGACACGCGGCAGGTAAATAAGCAGAAATCCGTCATATTTTCTGGTTTTATACACATATACTTAAGCACAAGCTTTCACCTCCAAAGAGCTAAGCAGATACGCCGCTAATTCACTTTTAGTTTGCTTAACCTTTTATCTATTCCATTAAAATATGAAAAGGAGCTATTGCAGAGCCATATAAGGCATAAATTGCAATCTAGGGCTGTTAGTGTGGTTGCAAAGTGAAAATCATGCTCAAATCTCAACCTAGCAATGAAATTCAAAAACATGTCAAATACAGGTGAAATATGCAATCAGTAGACCATAGAGGCTATACTTGAAAATACCCTTGATTAGACGAGAAAAGCCTAAGACTCCCCAAATTCTCTGAAATGTAGAGTTAGTTAACTCTTCTCTCAAAGGATGATTCTATTCTATACCTGCTCAATTTCTAATTTATAGTTCATAAGAATTCGTGATCAGTTTGTAGAGTTTCGTATGCAACAAGTACTAATAGAATACCATCTAGGGTATGTAATTTTCTCTCAAAAACCTTTAAAGTGTTTTGTGTTATGAAGTGCAATAATCAATAGAAATTATGATTTATTTAAAAAGAAAAATATTACAAAATATAAAAGTATTGAACAGTCTCGATACGAACATTTCAGTTGTAGTTTTGTCCAATGTTTTACCCTCTCTTTTATTAGGTAGAAAGTGTAATACTCTCAACTTAACAAAAAGATTAGGTAGGTCATTAAAATAACAATTCTGCTGATTTGTCTGTATGCCGCCAAAAATAGACACTTAAAAAATCCCCTCCCTCAAAACATGATCTCTCTATCTTAAGAAAGATTCAAAACATTAAAAAGAGAATTAAAACATTTATTATTTCCTCATCTTTTCTTGTATGATACATTGAATGAATTAATCCCTCCTAGACGGTTTTTGGGCACAGATTGCAAAGTATTTTTGATTCCATTATTATTATTAATAGAATGTATGTTCAATTCAAAATTATATCGTAGGGAATTGAACAGTCCAGAGAAGATAGAGTTGGAGAGACGTCGTAGGCGCCGGCGCAGACGCAGCCCGCACTCGCACGCGCAGAAACCGAAGAAACATCGCACGCTGCTCGTCTCCGCTATCGATGAACAAGCTAAGGTTATTCATGTAAGTTGTAAAACTTGGTATCTTCCTCTTACTAAAATTACAAATGCGAAAGTTTGTGAAAATATTAGGATGCTCGTTAGAAGTAAATGCAGAAACTACTAAACAGACTTGGATGAAATTTTATATGTTATGCATATGCTAGATTAATACAGGATCATTTTGACATTGCATTTCTAAATGACCCTAAATAATAAAGCCTGTAAACCACTTTTATTCCAGTAATTTTCTCATAGATTTTTATATCTTATTATTAAAATGAATCGCACTGGCATTGTTTAAACCAAAGTTTATATAATATCTTCAATAACTACGATAAAAAATTGCTACGATTTAAATCAATGAAACTTTTATAATTTATTTATTTGTGTTCCATACCTTAATAATATTTCTATTCATTTTGATAGATGGCGTTGATTCTTAAGATTTAAATTATGGTAAGGCATGCCTGAAATAGGGCTAATTTTGCGGACCGCCGCTAGATAGAGCTGTTATCTAAAACTTAATAATTCAGTAGATGGCAGTGTAAGTTACACAAATTAAATAAAAAAGAATAATAAATAAATGAGGGAATAACAAATATCTTTAATTACGTTACATATAATCCGTCATATGGTAAAAGTGACCACAGCACTTCTATACATCCCTTAATTACTACTGATTTAGATTTTAGAAGTTTGAATTTAAGCTCGACATTGTTTTTATCTTTCTAGCCAAACAAAACAGTGCTTTCAAATTAAAGATATATATAAATAGTATTTATTCTATAAAGCGGCGATAGCCTACTTGGTTGTGGAACAGACTGCCGAGACGAATGTCCGCAGGTTCAAATCCTAAGCGCACACACCTCTGACTTTTCTAAGATTATGCGTGTATTCTTTGTAAATTATCGCTTGCTTTAACGGTGAAGGAAAACATCGTGAGGATACCTGAGAAATTCTCTATAGGAATTTTCAAGGGTGTGTGAAGTCTACCAATCCGCATTAGGCCAGCGTGGTGGACTAAGCCCTAATCCCTCTCAGTAGTAGAGGAGGCTTGTGCCCAGCAGAGGGACAGTATATATTGCAGGGCTGATATTATTATTATTATTTGTTCTAAATTTTTATTTTAAATCATTCAAAATTATACTGTATTACTTAGGTACTGGACCCGGACGAGCTACCCCGGCGTGCTAGGTACACCATCATGGTGACAGCTTGCTTGCTTCTATTCCTGTGTCTCTTACTCGTCGGCGTCACCCTACGCATGGCGCCACTCATTGATGATATGGGTAAGTTATTATTTATTTCAAAAGAATTTATGAAAATGTTAAAAAATATTTCACAAGCCTTTTTTACAGTAATTATAATAAAAGCTGTGTTAATACATTTTACATTTTCTATGTTCTAAATCCTGCATCAGATTTGATGTGTAGTCACAGTAAACTCTGAAATAAATACATCAGTTTGTTCGCATTTTATACAAATTCTATTATAACAGATTTAGTAGCCTAGAAAAAGCTATAACTACTTGGAGTTGATATTGTGTTCATGGAGATTGAAGTTCAATTGACTCAATGTTACACAGACGTAACTGCGCATTGGGGATGACGAAACATGGTAATTTGTTGTTTTTAGAAAGCGATAGAAATCAAATAAACTCTGTAGGCTCGATATACTTGGTGCAAATGTAGAGGTCGAAGATATTTGATGATGGACAATTGAATAAGGAGTGATAATATTGTACTTACAGTTAAATTTGTAAAAATATTCTTAAATCCGTAGAGTGATTTATTCAGTAATGAATTTTTAGTTGAAATTATTTTGCTGTTCTATTTTTTACAAATATTAGAAGAACCTACAGTCATATAGTTATAGCAAATTTTAATATTCAATTTGTCCCCTGTATATTGAATATCCAAATGTTTACATAAAATTGTCTTTTAAACTAAATTCTCTTGCGTTATTAATTATATGCATAGTAGTATTTTAGTTAACTAAAATTATAATAATATAATTAAGTATAAGTATATTAAGCATTTTTTAAATGTTTGATAGCTGAAGTTGGGGTTAAAATGCAGAAATTTATATTGTTCTCTAATTTATCTATACGATACAGGTATGTTTTCATTGCCTATACTATTTATAGAATTGATAGTATCTATAAAATACTTAATATCAAGATGCAGTTAGTTGTTGGGAAAAGGTAAGTGTGAAAATCAAGGAAGGGTTGAGCAGTAATAAATCGTAATTCTTTCTACATATATTTGATTTAATAACCTTTTTATAGTAATACTACTTATTACTACTTATCTTTGTTAATTTATTTTTTAGTATGGTGGCTCTAACTATTTTCAATTTAAACAGATATTTTAAAGTTTTATCCCCTGCCGGTGTTAAATAGAGGGTGGAAGTAGTCATTTTTTAATTTATAAATGTCCTGTATAGTATTCTGTTTGCAAATAAAAGCCGTTATAATATCGTTTTGAAAAATCATCCCTTAAGAAAGTAAAAGAGCTCTTTAATCACGGCTTTGTACCGTGAAGATCTGCGGTCTATACCTTGGATGACCTATTTTGGATATTAAAATTTATATTAAGATAATGTTACATGCAAGTTGTTCACGATTGTAATTTGTAGTATAAGTATTTATATCCAGTATTGCGGTGGACTGGTTCCCTTTTGCATCGTGCAATAAAACGTGATTGGTATTTTATGCCAGCTAGTTGTCCTTGTGCTAACTTCTTTGTGGATAAAGGTTAAGTAAAAATAAAAATGTAACAAATAGAACTATGCATTCTTATGTTAATATAGTAAATACATACAATTTACAAAATAATTAATAAAGAAAAAACACTAAATTCTGAATTTAGTATCAGATTTCTAGAATTTAAAGTGGAACAACTTGTCTACTGGTAAGTTTTTAACTTATTTGAATGTTCAGCAGATTGAAAGTTTTGGAAACTCCGAAACAAGATAAAATGCAACTGTTGCTTTAAATTTTATAATGCACCACGCAGACTGTCAACTTATAGTAATAGAAACACAAAATGAAATGGCAACTTCGAGCAATGAATACTCCGTTTTCATACAATTAACATCGAACTGACAAATTGATTTATAGACGCTAAATTAATCAAATAGAACTTTGGCGCCTAAAGATCGCCTTGCCACGAATAGTACGAAGATTTTCAACGCCTCCACAAATTTTGCTCACTTGCAAAAACTACACAATATTGTAATTGTTACCTAAAATTATTGGTACGGTTGTTAAGTTATTGTCAAATGTTAAATACACTTATAAAATTCTAGGTAATAAATATTTTAAAATACAACCGGTGTAATCATCGAAAATTCACGTCGTCGGAACAAGACGCCCATCATGCGTGGTTTTGGCAATAAAGTTGACGCCTGCGCAATACTTAGGTTTAATACCGAAAACCTACCCCATTTATCTAGAGTCGCGTAGAAATATTAATTTATTACAGTACTAGTTTGAGCCTTATAGTATTTAAACCCCTTAGGGGATCAATTTTCAAAGGACGTAGGGCTTGCGTTACATAAGATTATCATGTGTAAATTTTCGTGTTTCTAGATCCATTGTAATTAATTCTACCTGTTAGGCAGTGTTAATAATATTATTAAGTATATAGAAGATTTAATGGAGAACTCCTTAATTTTGACTTCTAAGCATCATCTCCCTGTCACGGCCTTGACATGCAGTCTCACGGATTTTCGTTTTTTTTTACTTTTATAATATCAGAATTTTATGTTTATATTTGATACTTGTTACTAATGTGAATCGTCTTCTTCAACCCCCCCCCCCCCCCATCTTTATAGGTTTCTACCTATGCATGTCTGTTTGTGACAAATAAATTAGGAAAATAGGTAGCCGCCTTCGATGTCTAGTGGCAACGTTATATATGCTGTAAGGGTTCTTCTATACAAAATCGTTGATGTCGGATCGGCAGCTGATCGTAAAATCTAAGCTAAATCTTTGAAATAAAACTATTTGACGGAATCTATCGCGGTTTTTTACATTGTAATATTTTCCCAACGTTTCGAAGACTGTAGCCTTCGGGCGGACTGCGGCGAAGTCGCAACGTCCGGAGAAAATTATAAAAAAAATCGCGATAAAATCCGCAAAATAGTTTTATTTGAATGTCTAACATTCGTGTAAATAAAAAAAAAATACTTTATTCGTCGTGCAAAGTGTTTTGAAAAGTATATTGCGTTTACTCACGAGTGGGAGAACGCGTGCTGTAAAATTTGTACCACATAATCATAATTTTTACCTTAATTAATCTAATATGACCTACAAAAACCATTAAATACAATGATATTTTAATAACCACAAAATATACCTGTAAACAAATTAGGCACGACCGGCCGTAAAACAAAATTTAAATTTGTTACATGTAAGAAACATCAAAACAAAAGCGCCCTATTACTCTCACATAAGTTAACCCTGTAATTGAAAATTTAATAAAGTGTTACTTTACGGCGTAGTCCCGCGATATGAACCGGCGAGCTTTTACCGCGAATATTATCAAATAAACGTTGGCACAGACGAATTGCCGGATTAACAACGTGTAAGTAAAACTCCGTTCCTAAATTACGTGTCATTATAATATTTAAGGTTTGCCCTTTCGTTAATGATGTATCATGTTGCGGTATCTCGTAATACGATATGGAATGAGTACCTACGTGGGACAAGAAAGGAGATTATAGTTCGCAAGGTAGAATATCGAAATATAATGTGGTTACGTGGTAATGTATGTGTGTGTGTGTCAACAAAAAAATCATTGCGCCTACATTACACGCATACAGTATCATTCGGTTATAAAATGAAAAATATTTTTTATTTTTCTAGTTTCATGAGCGCGTAAATATTGCATATTCAGTTAATGCGGAATCTGTATAATGAATGAGCGCATAATTAGTCAACACTTCAGAGTTTAACAAGATGTCTATGGTCAGCAAAAGAGGCATGCTTTTTATTCGCGCCCATATAAAAAATCTATATAAGTACGAATTTGAAAATGGAACAGCAATTTACCTATTTAAAACGTCGATCTGTCTTCTACTACACTTTCAGTGTTAAATCAGGTACAAATGCACGTAAACCGCAAACAATAGCCGAGCAATACAATCGGTAATGAACACTAACAGTAAATTACATGAGTGTACTATACTGAATGGTATCAACCCGCGCTCTCCGCTTAGAGGAAGTCTATTCTGAGTTTATTGGAACGACTACGGGTATGTGGAAGTTTGCATGTGGCGTTCGCGTTAATAATTACGGGCTATTCACAGCGCTCCGACTCTACACGTATTCATGTATCAAGTAGCAGTACATCGGTGACAGAATATTATAATATCGCGTAGGCCTAACTTACTTGAATGTGTGATGCTAACGGTTAATTGTTCTTCGTTTCTGTTTGTTAATTTATTTTACCTAGTTTGAAAGATATAACAATTGTAAATTAAGTCTTTCATAAAAATTGTTTTACAATTAAAAAGTATGTTAGTATTTATTTAGATGTTTCATTCATTAATCGCTGAAATCAGTGCTTTGAGAATTTTGTTAAAAAGATAAAGTACTTCATTTAAATATCACTGCTTGCGTATAATTTTGTGTCATTCCTAATACGTTTTATTCCTCATCTCAGTGGACTAGCAGTCTGTGTGGCCCATGAACCGCGAAATCGTGAGCAATAATTCAATTCAACCTTTAGTGAGTTTTTCGATTCGGAAAATATGATTGGATTTCTGTGTAACATGGCAGAAGATTTCCCTTTTATCATATAAGAGGATAGATGTACTATTGGTAAAACATAGATGGACTGCCCTTTCAAAACACGCGTGCTTGTATGTGATATGATATCCTATAACCATCACGTATACTTTTAATATTTTCGACGTGCCAATTACAGTAAACTGCACTTAATGAAATAGCCAATTAGCAATTAGGTGCATAATATAATTAACGTTGACAGTACATTAAGGCTATGACATATCAGTCATGGTTATTAAAATGTACATAATTTGTGGAAGAAACGAAGGGTTCGTTGCTTTTGACATAATTACGTGTGATTGACTTAATATGACGTAATATTGTCGTTTCCATTTTATTTTTGCCGTTATATCGGTCACACTAGCGCACGATATATTTTGTATATCTTGATAAAAGGATATCTACCAAGATGAATATGGTACAAGTTCTAAATGGGAAAACCAACTCTTTCATTAGAATATGATTATTTAATATGCAAGTATTAGAGTTCAAAATCGTGTGCACTGTTTTTTTGCCTACACTTCGAGTTTCTAAATAATAATACAGTCTAATAAGAGTCATGTGAAATTATTATGAACTTTCTGTCTTATTAAATATGTGACAAATATGGTTGCATAGAAAAATATATGGGATGCATATTCTTTCAAACAAAAAAAAGGAATTTTCTAAATCGGGTTCTGAGGTAACAATAATTAACAATAAATAACCTCGTCCTTAAAATCCTTTGTTAAAATTGCGTGCCTGAGCACTACCGTTCTGAGGACCCGGTTTTGAATTTTGGGTCGTGCAGAGCGTTATTTGGGTTTTTCTGCTTATTATTAGCACTGACTGGAATTTGTGTTCGATATGGCGACATGCGTGCACGCTATCACACCAAAGGACGCAACACTCTTGGCGAAAAGTGGGTGCTCTAGTTGCATTTCTGCCTACCCCTTCGGAGGTAAAGGCGCGAGTATTAGTTTTGTTTCTTAAATTCCAATTAATATTCCTGCATATTATTGTTCAACAAAATGACGGTTTTAATATTGCCAGTAGTATTTAAAACTTTTGTTTGGCAACTTATACAAGTCGTAATCACGCTCTTTTCACGGCGCTTGCTTCAAGGGATTTTCATTTACGTTCTTACATTGAAGAAACCATATGGATACATTTATATAGAGACCCTAAGACTGTATCAAGATTTCTTATTTGCCTTTCTTGAAATTTGTGTAATATGTACAGTCAGCTATATAAATAGTTGAACAAATTCGAAATTTTAAATCGCTTATACAGTTTTGAGTTCATACCAACATTCCTTTTTTCTTCACATAAATCTACTAATATAGATTCACTTTACTTTACGCAAGGAAAAAAAAAATATTTGAAATGAGCTTAATGTGCATAAACGGTTTGTAGTTTTGTATTTGTTTAGCTACTTATGTAGCTGACTGTACCAATTGTAGGTATGTATCTATAACTTAAATATATACACCAATGATTTAATTTCCTAAAAAAAGCTATTGTCGACAATAGAATAAAATGCGGTGAGTTTATGTTATTACACTCTTCAGTGAATAATTATTCCATTTAATAATATTTTACCCAGAATCTTTTATCAATAAAAAAATAGTTGTGTACATAATTGCTTGCAACTACAAACAAATGTTAACGAAGTATGTTTATAAAATATTAATATATTTCTATCTGGAATAGCTCTCAGTTTGTTAATAGAAATGTTCAAACCAAACTTATAATTATCGGGATCTTACAAACAACAGACGATGTCGTACGAATGTCGTCAACAGATGTCGCTTGTGCTATTCAGTACCTATCGTGATTTAATTAACTGGCATTTTGTGTGACACGCTCAGCCTCAAATAGTTGGATTACGATCGTGAGATGTATAGCATTGTATAATATTATTACAAGCTATTTACATAAATTAATTTTATAGTTTCAAGACATAAAGACTCTTTTGTTCTGGTACGAAGTAACATTGAAAATTATGTAAAAGTTAATTAATACTGAATTCTATTTGTAATATATAATAAATAAGTATTACTTTAAGTTTTATGTACTTTATTCTCCAATTGAGATACACCAATATAATTTTGGTGACCATTGAGGGATACAATGCTTCATGTTTATCAATAATATACCTAACTATTATGTGGCATTGAATTTGGTTTTGGTTAAGTGCAAACAGTTAATTTGTCATGTGAGAAAAATAATCAAACCATCGCTTCCTTTTAAATTATAGGCTGGAAATGAAAATAAACCGAGTCCCATCATAACTAGACTCCACCACTGCAAACATATTTGGCGATAAAACCATGAACCATTATTTATCTATGAAAATATTTTAAACAATATAAATTCCAAAACCGTGTTAAGACGATCAAAGACAGTATAAGCCGCTATCGAAAAAGCACGCAAATTAGGGTAATTAAAGCCCCCGTCAACAGATGTTGTGAGGTAGATAAATTTATTTGAGCCATGTCGGCGGCGCGGGTCTGCAAGCCGGCTCTACTGATAACGTCACTCACACTTGACACTACCTTGGCTCGTCGTTATCACAAAAATACCCAGATAAAGTGCCAGAGGTTGAGGATAATTATAGACCTCGCATTTTTAAGGTTCCGCGTAAAATTAAACAAACCTTTGTTATGTAATTTGCAATGGGCCTACTTAACTCAATGCAAAAGTTTATGAAGATATTTTGGATTTTCGTTAGATTATTACGCTTGTAATTGAATATGAAGAATATGATAGAATTGGTCAGAATTTGGCACACATATAAAATGGGTTCTGATTTATTATATGTCTCCTATCCTCGGAATAATATATTAGGACTTGCATTTTTGTTTTAAGAAGTTTTTTCTTACCAACAAATTTACTTCTGCTATTTAATTTAAATTACATTAACATATGTATACAGAAATATGTTGCCTTACTAAATTCCTCTGTGTTTGGTTAGGTATACGGTATATTTTTTTTACCCATAATAAAAATAATATATGCCGGAATGGAACTGTTTACTTGGTTATTTTTTTTACATGACTGGTAAAGTATCACCGGTCTATAATTATTTTCCAGACAGTTATTCGATTATTGAAACACTTCTTTACTTCACTAACAATTTACTGCATAGTAATACCAGCGGAATACACAATCTGCTCGGTTCGATCGTGGAAACAAGACTGTTGAAGACTTCTACAAGACTGCTACAAGACTCCTACAAGACTGAACTTTCGTCGTTCGGCCGGTCCTTATATTGCAGCCGTCAACTTCCCTCCTTTTCTAATACTTCCTCGATGTAATGATAGATGGCGCCAGTATCGCTCCGGAAATACACCAATTTAACGAATAATGAGGTGCTGCGGCGACATATATAATTTTTAAGCAATTGTGACTTAAATTGTTAGTACTCATCAGTGGCGAAAGGTGAAATTTTCCAAAAGGGAACCCGACACAACATATAGGCACTTACGAGTATATGCATAAATGCGGTCAGCAAATCGTTCTGATGATAATTAGATTGTACATAAAAAAAGCGGCGATAGCCTAGTTGGGTGTGGAACGGACAGCCAAGACGAATGTCCGCAGGTTCAAATCGCAAGGGCACACATCTCTGACTTTTCTAAGAAAATCATGTGTGTATGCTTTGTGAATTTATCGTTCGCTTTAACGGTAAAGGAAAACATCGTGAGGAAACCTGCACATCTGAGAAGTTCTCTATAGGAATTTCGAAGGTGTGTGAAGTCTACCAATCCGCACTAGGCCAGCATGGTGAACTAAGGCCTAATCCCTCTCAGTAGTAGAGGAGGCCCGTGCTCAGCAGTGGGCAAGTATATACAGGACTGATATTATTACATAAAAGGAAGCCGGCATGAATCGGGTTTTATGGGCCCTTCTCGACTGGTACACGTGATAACTTATGCTATGTTAGTAAAAGTTACAGCTTCAAGAATGACGAACACCCTAATCCAAGAATGACAACGCAACAGTGACTCTTAAATAGACAGGAAAATCTATCCGCCATCGTGGCGAGGATGCTGTTGAGACTAGCCCTGATCCGGCGTACTAGAGATGCACATCATTTGCGAGTAATGGTAAAAGTTGCATAGAATTAGCTTAGGAAGTTTAAATCTTGGGTCCTTCCACCGTGGCATGAAGAAGTATCTTAGTAAGTCGCTATGATTGTGTCGAATGGCATAAGAGAGCCATCAATTGCTATTTGATATTTTATCTGGACGACATCGCGTTTACCATCAGGTGCAGGGCAGTCAATTTGCCGTGGCAGGAATAAGAAAAAATCACGGGCTAAAAAAGGCGAATCTTAGACTGCTATAATTATTTTACATTGATAAATTATTTAACATTGATAAATCGAAAAGATAGTTATCTTAAACTTAAATTTACAATAAATTACATTCAAATTATTTGAGTGTTAATCTTAGTTTCGTCTTACCATTGAGTTCTATCCACCCCGCTACACTCGTCAGTTGCACCATGGATCTATGGTAACAGCTTCCGTCTAAAAAGGATATTTTAAAGTATAACGATTCGCTTTGTTTTCCCTTCTCGTAATCCTAAATTTATTTATAAATAGATTTAATTATACCATAATGTTTAATGTTAATGTTTCGCAAATGGTGGATGTTGTGACCGCCTTAAACAGATATTACTTTTAATTATTTTTTTTGGAACTCTGTATTATGTACCTAATATTGTAACAATCTACTGGCTGTCCTATACTAATAAAATAAATAATTGTATAATACATAAATCGTGACATTTTCCCTGAACATGTCCCCAGAAGCACAAATAATGCGCCCACTTTTCGCCATTTGTATTCCTCCATAAGACGTGATACTTCATAGGTTCGAGTATCATGAAGTAAGCAAATAATCACATACATTTAAGAATTGACTTTTTCATATTACCTATAGACACATTTAATTTATATTTATAAAAATATAAAAATTTGATTCTGTACCGTATCCTTGAATAAAGTAAGTTTATGAATACATCCAGAATGGAATTACGCGTAAACAATTTTCCTGCTAGGTATATTTACATCCCTAATTGGTCTTTATCCCTATCTTTACAAGATGTAGTTTCTCTACGTAGAATTATCGGGTTTTTCCAGTACTGATTGCATTATTTACTGGTGTATCCTTTAGTCTTTATCAGTGTATATAACTATAAGGTATTTAATCGCAATGTACGGTATGAATAACTTCGCGACTTGAGGAAAATACCTCGATAATATCGGAACAAGATGTATAGTCAGCTACAAAAATAGCTGAACAATATAAAAATTTCAAATCGCCTCTACGCATTAATTTCAATCAAAATATTCTATTTCCTTTATCTAAAATAAGAATACCTTATAAAAAATATTTAAGTGAATGAAAAACGTTTGTTGATAGGTACAAAAAAGTTTAAGCGATTTTAAATTTCGAATTTGTTCAGCTACTATTGTAGCTAACTGTACAGTGTTCTTATAATTATTAGGTACGCTGTTATTCCGAACCGCGACGCGAAAATTGGTAACACTACGGAATGTATTTTATGTAGTTATGTACTGTTGACGCACGATCAAAGCGGGGCGTATCTCACTAGAAAATTAATCATGCACATTTACAAAGACATGATTATTTCCAGTTGTATATAAAATTGAACAACTAGAAAAAACTAGTTATTATCTTTGTTTCTTCTAGGTGAAACACATTAAAAATAGTATTTATATATTTAAAGATTACTAGCTGCTGCCGTCTTCCTTCACGTGAATTATAGAAATAATTTGAAGGATTATGGTAAAAAAAAGCCTTTAGTACTAGGTAACCAATTTTGGAATCGGTGCCTAATTAAAATTGTTGGCTAAGCGAAATATGTTTACACTTGTAACCATATGCTCGTTCAATTGAGAACCTACTCTTTTTTGAAGTCGGTTAAAAATATAACACTTTGAGGCGATGCATCAAGCAAACCCCAAGCGCTGTAGCATTACATAGGTTTAGTTAAAAATATTTTTAATACATAATAATTACTTATTTAAAGGTATGTACGTACTTTATTTTCAGGTAATTAAACATTTCTGTTTTTTGTAGATTATAATAAAACATTTCGGTTTAAATAAGATATTTTTGCCATTATAATTTATAATTTTATGATATAGGGGGGATAACGAGCCTACGTTTCACCTAATGGTAATTGATCATTATATAAAGTAATTAGTGCAAACAACTATGATGCAATTGTGTGACAAAGGCATTGTTATTCTATTGAAACGCAATTCTTATAAGTATTGTCAATATTGTTTACATCACTTCATGTAGATTTCTGCGTACAAGGAAAATATACATGTTTGTGTTTGTACTTTTTTGTTGCTTCGCATTACGATTGCGAAGTAAACTATTTTGTTTTAATTATATCCTTACCGAGTATTCTGTTAAGTACTATTTTAAATATAAATATAAAAACAAATTGAGTACAATTAGTTTTTTTTTAATAACAGTTATAAGAATTTGTTAAGATTTTCTTACGATACAATATGTCGCCTTCAACAGTTCCCTTACAACGAAGTTACAAGGACGAACGATAAAATTTCTGCAAAAAAATACTTCTCACAATTTCTCAGTTGGTACGGCTTTCGAATAACGTATCGATAACTGAATACTGTAATTTCTATATTCAAGGCGTTCGCAGTTATTTCTTTTCAATTATAAAAATTCGCTTACTTCGATATATTTATAGCAATATCTCCAAGAATAAATGTATTCTTACATATATCAACGATGTCTATCGATTATAATTTTATTATATAGTATACAAAATATAGCAACTCAAAGTTCTTGGTGAGGTCTTGAACAATATAATATGTATTTTAAATATATCTCATATAAGAATATTTTCCAGTGGTATATCAAAACTACAAATATTGTGCAGAAGATTGTGTGTGACATTGCAAATTTAGTATGTTAAGAATGCTACGGCTACGGCTACGGCATGCGGCGTAGCTTCGTAGCAGGCTCGCATAGACAGAAATGTAGGGCATTGTTGCCATGCAAGTTTGACACGCATTAAACCTGTTTATAATACTAGATTGAAATTAATACGTGTCTATAAATACCGTTCAGCAACGTCTGTTTATCTAAGTTCGATATGGTTGCAAATTACAATTGTAATCCTCTTACCTAAAGTAAATTATATAAGTAATTAAGAAAAAAAATTGTTCATGTTTTTTTTTTATTTAAGTTGACTTAACGATTTTATATGTTTACGCGAATTTTAATCAGTAGATTGTTAAATAGTTGTATTTGATGTTGATGATCCCATGGTTCTGACGTTGACTGAATCTTAACTACGAGGAAGCGTACTCAAATATATATTTTATCTTTTATGCAGAAGTCTAGATGCAGAATAATGACGAAACCTCACTGTTGTGTTGAAATTACAGCTTGAGACTCGACGTACTAATTGCGTTTAATGCTTATAATGTCTCGGTAAAAAGAGTTCAACAGAGTTACTAAATTACTGTAGTAAATTACAAATTGAAAATAATTGATTAAAATATTATACTATTAGCTAAAACACGAAAAAAAATTATAAAAATTGTAGAATTCCGAGTGATTTAAAGTTCTGTTTACTTTCACTTCGATGTTATTTCCAAGACGTGAAATTTTGAGCTGATGCTGCAGCATCAAGTCTTTGGGATACGGTACTCCACAGCATCTTACAGCAGATTTAGTATATTTAGGCTCATAAGAATGGTTACTATGACT
The DNA here is from genome assembly GCF_014839805.1 of Manduca sexta. Lineage (NCBI taxonomy): Eukaryota > Metazoa > Arthropoda > Insecta > Lepidoptera > Sphingidae > Manduca > Manduca sexta. The sequence goes on along the minus strand of NC_051134.1, from coordinate 14,023,148 downwards.
TGGTGTTATATAAACAACGTTCGAGGTTTATGATGGAGAAATAGTAATTTTAAAATTTGAAATACAAGTTGTATAAAAATGTTAATAACTGTTGACAACGTCTTATAACGTGCTAGGGTCGGGCCTAATCCTACTGCCATATAGGGTACAAATTTCAGTCTCCGATTTAATACTGAATAGAAAAACCCGATGTCATTTTGTCCAACTCGGGGAGTGAACCCGAGACCTTTGCATTGCGACTGTACCGTAATACAACTACGCTACCGACATCATGGTGAGTTAGAAATAGCATAAAAACAAATTTTCCACTATGTATATAGTAGACATTAATAGACGAATAGAAGACAATCGATGCAAATCTAATTATAACCATCATAATTGGCCTTCAGATAAAAATGTATTGAACGTGCTAAAATTGTTTATACGTATATGTATATGATAATTGAATTTAACGACACAAACTATATAAGGAATGCAACTACAATAATATTCGAAATGAGGAAAAGGTAATGCAGTTTGTTGTTTGGCCTCGAATGAAGTCAAGTTCAGTTGCATAAACGTGGTTTGTAAGATATGACTGACTGCCTTAGTGGCGTTGTTGTATTACGATACGACTGCAGCGCTGAAGTCTCGGGTTCGATTCCCGGGTCAGATACTGATGTTAGATTTTTTTCTACTCATTATCAGCTTGAAGTCAGGTTTGTGTCCGATATGACGATACGCTAAACTTCACACCCTATCACATCATGGGGCGAAATATGCGAACGAGTGGGTGCAACAGTTCCGCCTCTGCCTGTCCCTTCGGGAATCAAAGGCGTGAGCGTATGTATTTACTTCGTTCATTGCACTATAACCGTCTCCCGTAGCCTTTTGAATTCTCTGACTTCTTTATTTACATATATTTGGATACAATAAATAACAAATTATTATGCATAGCACATATGAATACTTATTTTCGTCTTCGGAAAAACTTAAAATTATGGCGGTTTGCCACTATAGTGAGTGACCCTGTCCGACAAATATTATGTAAGCTGTCTGCCATTTCAGAGATTGTTAAAGAACATCTTTTACCACAAATAAACGTATATTTTACAGGTATTATTGTTTGAGATCATAATTAAAAAATATATTATTTAAGTATAATATAAATATTAAAAGTATAATTTAAGGAACTCGTATTAAGTAAAAGTTACATTTAAATAAAATGGTGATTATACGTTAAAATGATTGATATTTGTTTCTAATTATTTCCACTAATTCAATAGCAGCGATCAAATAATCTATATACTCGTATGACATTTTTTTTTTCCTGTACCAGTAACCTGTTTGTCTAAATGTTGACCTTATAAAAGATTCATAAGTATTTCACCTCAATTTTTTTTTTATTAAAACCATTGTAAATGATTAAAAATCTATAATAAGCGTAAATAGCGGTGATAAATAAAAAATGTACAATAAGGTTAATTGGTAATATTGCGAAGTTACACGACGTAAAGTACTGCGTCGAAGGGTTCAAGAACCTGGAGTTTCCTTGTTTTTTTTTTTAGTCATTTATATTCTGCTCATACAGCCCATTGTTCATCTTAATTCTCGGTATAGGAATGTTTTGCTGCATTAACCTGCATCCAAACCTATATATACCGAGACTGACGGCTTTTAACACAGTTGGGATTTGTATCTCCTCACTGAAGCATCACTAGTGTTTGACAGTAATTTTATAATAATCATCAGAATGAAAAGCTCAATGTTGCTGTTGGTCTGCGTGACATTTTTGGTGATAGTTTCGTCTCCGCAAAATGGCGTTCTAGCAGACAAACTCATCGGCAGCTGTGTCTGGGGCGCTGTTGACTACACGTCGAACTGCAATGCTGAGTGCGTAAGACGTGGATTCAAAGGAGGACATTGTGGAAGCTTCGCCAATGTCAATTGTTGGTGTGAAACATAAAAAAATATTAAACACAAGATATAATATTAACTATGAACTCATTATTTTCATCTGAACGATTAAACACCACCAGAAGGGAGATTTTGGAAATCTCATGTCTTTTTAATCAATTCAGGATGAAAATTAAACAAAATTGGTAATATTTTAAATGAATATTTATGTCATTTATTTTCATTTCGTGCCGTGTAATTTTATTAAACATGTATTTATAATAATTAGTTGCTTTATTTTAATCTATAGGTGTGCACAATATTTATGATACACATATGTTACATGTATTTTTTAAAAGAACAATATTATATGTTGAAATCTTTTTGAATGTGTTGCAAAAAATATAAGGTAATAACATTCCCATCATTATCACGGAAAAATAAACTATTCTTTAAGTAATAATCTACTATATGTACCTCTGTCTATATCTCAGCTAAAGGGGTGCGGTAATATTATAATATCTGGAACGTAAGTCATATTGAAATAAACATTAATTTGTCATTACACCACATTGTCGACGCCACTACAGCTGTATAATTTTACTATCATTCACTGACAGCGTGCTGAGTCTAGTCGCATAGGTCCATTAAGAGAAGCGACATCGTGTCGCCACGGGAAGGCTGGCTCAGTTTTATTAAGTGTGGTTTACATTCCACGAATATTTCGAATTTCACGCATAATGGCAAATGTGATTTACGAGTACCTGTGTAGTAAGTATATTTTATTGTCATGTAGGCTTTGATAAGACAATAAATAAAAATAAGTATATATAGCGATTAATTCATCGCGGTTCGATGGTTTCAAACCGTGAGCAAATTTTAAAATTAAAGTAAAAATCAAACTACAAACAATTTATTAAAACAAATACCTTCGAAGACTTGAAAGTATTCTATAAACCTAGTTTGTTTTGATTAATCTAAAGTTGCCAGTCTAGATTAAATGAACCGTGGTAAATACCTACTACTTTATATTACTTTCTTTAGTCTCTGCACATCCTAGGGGTTGACTGGTAAAAAATGCCTTCGGTATTAAATCCGCTTTTATACTTTTGTATATAAAATATAATAAATAAATCAACTCGAATTATCTTACTTCTTACTATCTTCTTAATATTATAAATATGGAAGTTTGTGAAAATGTTTGAGTATGTTAGAAAAAACAACACCTGGAGGGATTTGGATGAAATTTGACACACAGATACACTACTTTCCGGATTAACACAGACGATTTATATCCCTATAATTAACTGGAAAACAAAGGAATTTAATTTTTTTTACATAGATGGAGCTGGTGTAGTATATTGTTATAGGGACTTTTGGAACAGTAAAGGTTTTTCACGTAGGCGAGAAATACCTGAATTAAATATAAAATACTAATAAATGTCTATGTGGTTCTCGACGTACAATAATTACATATTCTGTATGTTTTACCATATGCAGAGTGCCTATCCTTCCAGACTCAACTATATTTGCTGGTGGTAGGCTATATGTATAATAATATAATAATAATATCAGCTCTGTATTATATACTTGCCCACTGCTGAGCACGGGCCTCCTCTACTACTGAGAGGGATTAGGCCTTAGTCCACCACGCTGGCCTAGTGCGGATTGGTAGACTTCACACACCTTCGAAATTCCTATAGAGAACTTCTCAGATGTGCAGGTTTCCTCACGATGTTTTCCTTCACCGTTAAAGCGAACGATAAATTCACAAAGAATACACACATGATTTTTTTTAGAAAAGTCAGAGGTGTGTGCCCTTGGGATTTGAACCTGCGGACATTCGTCTCGGCAGTCCGTTCCACACCCAACTAGGCTATCGCCGCTCAATATATGTATCCGCCCGGATAAATCTGATTTTGTAAATATGTATTGGTGCTGGGGTTGTCAAGTGTTTTAGGAATTCTTGTAGCGGGAAACGCTTTTCTCGCGGGCGAATCTGCAACCAACACCTAGTCTTCTATATAATTCACCATCGATTGTGTACTCAAACGTAACACCGATATTTATAATTTATCACAGCCGATACACAGCCGGGGACGATTAATTATGTAAATTCGTTAATTCAAAAATAAGCTGCTTTGAGTAGGCAATGATTGCCTCGTTTGAAAACCGGCGGCTGATTTTGTGAATTTGTCGAGTGCGATCACCGCAATTAAGTTAATTTCGGGTCTTTGCTATATTGGTTGGACAAAGTTCACGTAATTTTGATACCCTCACACACCTTTAGCATGGGTTGCTGAGTGTATGAATCATTGTAGAGACAAATTGATGCGGAAATAGTAAACTATAATAAGCCTATAATAGTAAATGGTGCCAACAGGCCGGCATAATTGTGTCGACTGCCGAGGGGTAATCATATCTCGTCAGTTGACATTCTATTGGACCCCACTTTACTTACCATCTTGTACAGAGGGGTTACTTTGCTGTGCAGGTATAAATCAGTTTGAAATATTAATTTATTTTTACGTTAAAACGCACAAATTGTATTCATGTATCCGTCAACACAGATTACACTATACATTTAATTTGTTTTGTGCGTTTCCAACGGCGAGGGAACAGTTTTTTGTATCACCGAAGTCGACCTAAAAAACGAGTAACTACAGGGTTTATTGGATACTCTGGTGTATGTGTACATATACAGATATATATGAAAACGTTTCCCGACTGGCGACTAAGAATACTTTTTAGTAAAGATGTCATAAAGATGCGTGTAATATGCTGAAGATTTTCTCTTTCTGATATATTTTGTCTAATTACTGAAAGTTAAATGGATGTTTTTCACCGGTTTGATATCGTATTCCTATAAATAGAACTCAAAACGTGCATTAATTCAAGTTGGTCCCGTTTTAAAAATATTGTTCCAATCTCCAACAAAGGTTAAATTTTAACACGTAGCATCAACAATTCGTATACGTGCATTTGAATTAAATTATAAACAGCAATGAAATTTATCTATAGACGAGTTAGGTTAGCCAATAGTATGGGCTTCACGGAACTTTAGAGTTAACATCTATTATGTCAGGTAAGTGGGGTTATAAGTCACGTTGTAGACATTAGTATGCACTGTTGACTCTACGGAATGATAAGGCGGCCTCGGTTGAGGTAGTCCCATTGTATTCAAAAACAAGAGAGGAGTAAGAGTATGTGATTAAGTTTGAATACAACTATAGCGGTCTAAAATACAAACTATGTGATTTAGTTGGAATACAACCATACCTGTCTAAAATTTCTTTGGGTAAAGTTGTAGATGGCTCTAATGGTATACTAAATAATATCCAAAGATGCTTGCTCACTCTTTAAATTAAGGTAACGCACACGCGCATTAAGGTAAGCACTAAGATAGGATTTTAGAATATTCATCGCCCAAGGGAAGAATGAAATCGAATAGAAAATAGTTTAGGAAAATTGAGGTACACAAAAGTGTAAGTTCATATTTTTTTCAAACAAATATACAGTTAAGCAAGAACTACAAAGCGTCTGGAGATGGTCTCATGAATTACCAAAGTAATTTAACTTTTTAATGGATTCCTCATTCGATAGAATCGATTTACATATATTTAAATTTGTTTTAAAGCGCTTACACCCGTTAGTTTAGGGGAGGTATCGCCTAGTCAGCACATTATAATGGAGCCCGGAATTTCACGTTTTCCGAACGTCCGTAAAACCATACGAAGTACACTACATAACTACTTTTAACATGTAACACTTTATATTTATTATTTACTACAACTTCGAAACGAAATACCTTTTAAAAAACGTTTAAGTTTTACAAGAGTGGTGTTAAATGATATGTTTAAGTATTCAGGTCACGTTTATAACCCTTGACTTAAGGACTTACGAGATTTGCGGCCAGAGGACCGTTTCCTCTTTTCTTTAGTAGACTATCTGTAATGGACTTTCACTATTTTATTATGTCTGGAGTGTATAATAATAATGCTAGTATTATACAGAGTCATTTTGACACTACGTTACTAAATTAAATCACATACGTAATTTCTTGAAAAGATCACTTTACCATAAGTTACTAGAACCGTAGATGTAAAGTAGAAAAGAATAAATTTCGAACAAAATAAAAAATCATTTTCGTTTAACACTATCTAATGACTTTGCTACTGATTTAAGGGAATACGACATAGCGTCAAAATCACACTTTTAGTCAGAAATATACTTACTGTACTTATGCCATATTCGCACTAAACTACAAAATGATCAAAACATCAGTAAAACCGAAAGTTTTGATGAAAATTTTCGTTAGTCAATGAAAATGTTTAGCATAATGTTAGCAGAGCTAAGGACGAGTAAGTGGCAATGGCAAAGGGTGAAATTCTTCAAAAGGAAACCCGAGGCCTCAAATTGTTGCCTCATTTAACATATCACGGTCTATGTAACGGATAACAAATACTAAGACAGCGAATTAGTTTTAATGCTAAAAACAATCGTTATATCTACTAAAGTACCTATTATACATAGGTATTTCAACAATTCTGCGAATTTTATTGCCTTATAGACAAACGAGCAAGCGGCCGCATGGACTTTTCATTGCCAGAGGCACAGCAAGCCGTTACCTACCTGAAAGTGAGCACTATTTTTAAACTTCGTTTAAAGAAGGACAAGTCATAGCACTCAGGGAACACCGATGCAGGGAGTTCATTCCAAAGTTTGCACGTGCATGGTAAAAAGGAGCGATGAAATCGCACCGTGTGTAGACAATAATTGTGTTATATATACTTCAAATATAAGTATTAATTTGTTATAAGAGTAAGAAAAGGATTAAAATTATAAACCCAATACTTATCTATAAGTTTATTCTCGAAACATAAATTTGCAAACGTAATTTCCTCAAAGAAATACTTATCTCATTTGTCAAACAGACTAACACTTATGTGTACTTGCCGCTTACATAAATTATTAATTAAAATAATAACAAACGTTATTCATTAAGTAATAATTATTCTTTATTCTAATAAACATTTTGTGACTGAAATAAAAAATACTTATACCTACTACTTCTTATACCTAATTATCAAAATTCTAATATGCGAAATTACGAACTAATAATATACGTACATACGTAAAAGTAGACATTACATTAATCACAGACAGATTTTTTTACTATAGTACACATTAATTTGTAATTTCTAATTAACCAAAGCGCGGGTTAACATAATTTCGCAGAACAGGCAATAAACATCGGTTGTCATCAAGCAAAACAGGCTAGGGTTCCCCTCGTCCATATTTTCTGCACGATTCCGATGAGTATTAAGATAGTATGTCATAGTAAGTGCTGCCATCTATGTCTAATTTCATACTACGACATAAACCCGCTCGCCAGCGGGTTACCGTCGAATGTGACGCTCCCATTTCACACTGATGACGGAATTTTTATAGAAAAAAAATACAAGGTGCGCCATCTAACGTTCTTTAAACGTTGTTTAACATAGCTAACCTATATCGATTATGTTAACAAACAACGGGCAGATGGCTGATAGATGTCATTATTAAGTTATCATTAATAAAACCAATTACGTTTTATTACGTACATTCATTCATGAACTGCTTTATAGCCTAGTATTTTTTATAATTGATTTATTAAATACATTATTTTGTATCGTCCATTACATGAATGGGAAACCGGTAGGAATTGGATTGTATGGACGCTACACACCACTGGTAGGTGATTTAATTATTAACGTAATCTCAATATAACAATGTATACTATCACAGCACAGGCCTCTGGAACTAAGAGCTCGTAGGTCTTAGTTAACTACAATGGTTTAATGCGTACATATTTTAGTAAATTTTTAGGGTTTTCTCACGATGGGGTGACAGTATTTGGTAATCCACTTTTGTATAATTTGTTACGGTGCACTTCTTACCACGATAGGTTAGAACATCGCATTAATAACACCGTTATTTTGTTATAAATAAGGCACAAAATACAAGAAAGAGGTTTTTAGGAATGCAGCACGAATGGCTATAAACTTTCATTACTTGTGACTCCCGAGACATTTGACGCCTTAAAATATATACTAGTGTAGAGTCTATTGGTAATAAAAGTCACGCATTAAACAATTTGACCTTAACCCTCGGGGCATGCAGAGAGCATCCCTACAATATTATGGCCCAACGTTTACACAAATTGAAAGGCTCTTAAAGGAAATCGATATCCATACTACAACGTAGGTATGTGGTTTCTATTTAACATAAGTATCAGAATCGTAATCACTACGTTTTGGAGACGTCTTCAATCCCAAAAAAGGATACAAAAGGCTTTTTTATATAAAAAAATAAGAAAGTCTCGTCTCGAAAAACTCCTTTGTGTTGAATCGAAATTGTAAATGTACGCCAGTTTTTGCTAAGAAAAATAATGCTTACAATTTATGTAACATGTATTATAATTATTGATTAATTATTTTTTATGTGATGATAATTTCATATGATCAAGGTATTTCTGTTAGGTTTAATAAGGCTTCGGTTGCGATCAGCAATGTGTTTATTGTTTATTACAGAGCCCAAAAGAAATGTATCAGTCCCGACGCCATGACCAGAGAGAGACAGAGGCAGGCGAGTTAATTATACATTTAATAATGTGTCACAACTTTGGCTAAGAGCCTTTTTGCCCTTAACAATTTCAACATGTAGCTTCGTGTGGAGGTTTAGTGCTTTTATAATTCTGATAATATTAACATAATATTTTTATTCGGAACGATAGTATCTATAGTAAGTAATTTATTTCGGGGAAACATATGCAGAGCTAGAAACAAGAGCTGGTCAAAGTAAAGCTGGCTTACGACACTAGCCCGGTTTAAAACAAAAATGAATGTTAAAATCACGACCGCTTTGATTTCCAAACAGTCAAATTAAAGTCGTTCTCCATTTGCCTCGATACCAAAGATGACCGCAATCCAATGCACCGTAGACGCAGGTTTATTAGTTCAAGGTTTTCAATTTCCACTCCGAGTATTAAAAATTCACAGAGGTTCAACAAACACTTTATCGCGCCTGTAACTCCCGAGTTGTAGAGAAGGATGTTTCTGGCACGAGCTTTAATCGCAGATTTTCGTAGAGGTATTTTAGCGAACACAAAGTATCCTTTGTGTGTGCCACATATCTTTTAATTACATTATTATTTTATATCAGATTGTAAAGCATATTTTACTGTTAAGTAAAATAGAACTTTACGTCAGTCCACTGGGCTTAGGCTCTGTCTTAATACTACTTAGCGCAAGCATTGGCTTTAATTATCTTTAACTAAGTCCTGCCGACAGCTTCGCATAGGTATTCCAGAACTCCGCGTGAGTGTAGACTAAATTTCTTACTTAATACAATTTATAAGTATAGTAAACTAACAAAACTAAAATGTATTTATTTTATCAATAAACTGTTGCTTGTTTTTTTTGGAAACAAAAGAAATAAGAATATATTCAAAAGAATAAAAAATAAAATTTTAACACTAATTTATCCACTACCGTTACATAAATGATAACTAATGTGTAACAGAGAAACTTTCTGGATTTTTTCTTGCAGAGAACAGGTAAATTTAATAATAATTAATACTGTTTAACCAGCACAAAACAAAAATAACACAAAGGACGGCTTTTATACTTCAATATGCTGTTAACAGTGTCAACATAGTAGCATTGTAAAACCCTTATCAGCCCCTTCGAACGTATATAATCCCACCTCGGATTAAGATGAATGGTTCATGACCCTTGACATGCATAAGAAATCGCAGACTAACGTTTAAGCAATTTGGGTTGTTCAAGCTTAATTGAACGAATCTAATGAAAAACCCAGCCACAGTCCGCATACCTCTAATGCGAATGGCCCCTGTTTTATTGCAACTCAAACAAGCTTTGGTTGTTTGAACGACGGGTATCGGTATTCGAAATGGTTCCTCGTTTTTATTCGGTATTTGTTGGAAATTTCAACCAGGAAATTCTATTTTTCCGTTCTGCATCGGCATTGTCATCTTACTACACTGCGCTGTGCGCCATGTCTAAAATAACCAATGTATATTTATATTGGCATTCAGATGTTCTTTTCGTATTGGAATAATTGAGTCTTGCAGACCGAGTCTGTAATTCCATTGCCGATAACAGCAATGATGTGATTTCAATGTTTCCTAATTATTGCTACGAACATAACATTCAAACTCAATATTCCTATATTACTCTAAATAAATGTTAGACATGTTTTTTAATTATTCCCTTTGACGAAAAGTTTAGAAATGCGGAGGACATCAAAAGATTTTTGAAGCGCTAAAATGGGAAAGTGTTCACGGAACTAGATTTCAGATTTGCTTACATTGGACCGCAAAGAGATTACTAACATATAAAGACGGAGTTTAAAACATATTCCATACCGAGGCGCACTAAGTTTTAGTGCAAAGTTCAGGTATCTTCAGAAACGTTGTCGTGTATGAGGTGGGAACTTTACGAGTTTTAACACCTATTAAATGATGTAATATAATGCATTTTAATGCATATTGTATTAAAAAACCTATTGGAAAATATCATAGTATTATGGTATTTACATATTACAGTAACGCACCTTAGTGAAAATTATAATAACTCTGATTAGTTCACCGGGAGGGAGTACATGCATAACGATATCATATATTTTTTAGACATATATTTTTGGTATGAAACCTTTTCTTGATTAATGTTAAACTTGTGTACCAATATATCTCTAAATGAATAATGAACGAATAGGAGACTTCTATAAATATTTAATAAATATCCGTGCTCGAGGTGAATATTTATTGGTACTTATCGAATGCACTTCTAATTTACGGATAGAATTCCATCAATGCTCTCGAGTAAATCAGTGTAAACGGCAACACTGGTTAGTATCTAGATTTTCCAAGGATTTATTAGACTTATTATATTGGCGTATTTAAATAGCATCTGTAAAATGTTCCGTGTTTTTCGATCACGGCAACAAATATAGAACTTGTGTATTAATGTAGCGCAAAGAGATTAACCGCAGTTTATGACCGATGAAAAAATATAAGGGATAGTCGCATTTCATTTATTTATTTATATATTATTAAGCGAAGGACAAACATTGTAACCCTTTAATCATATTGCGCGCACAAATATGACACGTATAAAGTGTTTATAGAGGAGTGAAGAGAAATAACATTGATGTAGATATAATACGTTTTACAAATATGTTTAATTTGACGGTCGAATTTCAGCCACGGACGACTGCTAGTAATCATTATTTAATAACCGGCGGTACATTTCACTCACGGGTTGTCTTTCATGTAGACATTAGGATTGTGTTTTTACCTTTTTATATTTACAAGGAACCCTTAAAAGCTTTTAAGGTTCTCCCTGGCCGGTCTGACTTGATACTGACGTAATTTATTTTATGACTTTTAGTTTAAGTTCGTCGTAAACCAAGTTTAGTGTAACAGGGATTTAATGGGTGTCCGTGTGTTTTTTCACACGCCGCCATACATTAATTCAACTTTACTTAACCTTACAATATATTTGGCACTAGTGGCCTACAAACTAAGTAAACTTAGCCTAACTTATTTACGTGTTCAACAAATAGACTCGACTAGGTTTTCTATTATCTCGAGTGTTGTTTATGTGTTGTTCTAATTTGTATTGTTTTTATCGGACAATGTATTTATTACCATATAATTTTAACATTTTAAGACACCAAATTACGTCACTTGTTCAAACCTCTAATAAAAATTAACTAAAATTGTGTAATCACTGCGATAATATCAAAGTGTGGTCCCAAATATTAAGTTAGAAACATTCCAGTCAAAGTATATAAATGCCTTTGTACAAAAGGCCGCGCAAAAAATAATCCTAAAAGGACACCACTCGATCAAGCCTGTATTAACCAAAGATTCTAATCAGACAAAATAAACATCGATCCTAATAACGTAGCGTAAGTCAATAGTCATAACCGAAATGAGAATTGTACTAAATATCCCTCTTTTTCTTCTTATTTATACGGATAAAGTAAATGCCATGCTTGAGATCCTACATTTGTACCTATTTGGTTAATCAATCATTCCAAACTTACTAACGATTGGTACATTGTTTATCAATTGCCCAAACGTGCACATAGTTGCTACCAGGAAAATCGCTTTCTTATGCTCTTCGCGAGGTTTTCTTGTATTATTTAAAGATAAGGGATGCTTAATAACACTATTGTGCTGTAACTTTTGCTACTCGCAGTATGTACGACCGGCTTTCGTGTATGTATTATAACAAACTCTAAGATAGAGTCGATATTAAATTCATTTAAAATCGTTTTCGCTAAATAGTTACGTAATGGAATATTATTTCACCTTTAACCTTCATTCTAACAAATATTTATCGATTCTCAACAAATATCCGTTTGAATTAAATGGTTTCAAAATGGCTCTGAGTTCATAGATCTGATATTGGTTATTACTTTGTGAGTAAAAAAATATCAATCATAGAGTTAGCATTTTAGCTGCAGTTGTGTAAACCATAAAGGAACACAAAAATACAAACAACTTTTAAACGACGCAATATCGGACAACATACATAGGGGCTGAATCGATATATATTGAGGTCTTCTGTTGCCCCGTTTCCGTTGATCTGCTGCTCGGGTTACAACCTGTCCTTATATTATGTTAAATTTCTATTAAAAATATTAAAACTGGCAGTGAAGATTTTTACATATTTTTTTTTCTTTTTGGGCTATATTTTAAACGTAATGTCCAATTTTTGTGAAAACATAGGTACATACTTATTATTATAAATTATATTTCATTATCTACGTGAAACAGAAAGACACGTGGTGGATTGATTAGTAATTCTTTCTTTCTTTTAGGAATATTACTCAATAGGAGTGGATCCGTCAATCGGTTTATTCACAAGTGTTCAATAGACACGTTTTAACAAAGGGCCATTGAATTTTTTTATTAATATAACTTCTCTGTAACTATGTCACTATACACACTCCACTACTACAAAACTAGAAGTTGATTTACCATCAGTTACTATATATTTTAGCGCCTGCTTCACAAGTATCAAATAAATTTTATTTGACAGTTATCGTATTAAACAGCTAATGTGGAATTTATTACCATTTATTTGGGACCATAGATGATAGTATAACTTCTGTACTTGGTCGGCTTAGTGTCGGGTAGCATTTACTCAGAATCCGTGAAACATGACATTAGTAGTATTCCGCTGCAATCATTTAATAGCGTGGGCATATCTATAAAAGAAGCCATGCAATTAACAACTAAAGTTGTAATACTGAACATGTACAAAGTGGACTACTACAATTGATGAAGAAAATTCTAAAGTAATTTGTAGTAAAAATATAAGGCGCAACTCTCGCTGATATTACACCCTTGGGTCTAATTATAGCCACCGCACGAGCCACTGACGTCGACGTATGGATTTATTGGCACAAACTATCCGGCAAACTTGTCTTGTCCGGGAACAGGTTGATCACGGGATTGATAACATAATCATTACCGGAGTTCGATCGAACATTTTAATATTATATGAAATTAAATAATCCGCGCTCAGAGGGCAATAGATTCAAACTTATTGGTATGCGCATGTAGAGTCTGCAATCCATAGACTGATGTTACATATTATAATATGTGTCAGTATCATTATTGTGTATCTGTATGTAAATAGGTTATCGACGTAAACAGTGTAAAAAGTATGATTTTTTCCATTATGTATATAGTGGCGTCGCCTCGTAAAAATATCTAAAGCCCCTCATTATGCATTTCAGCATTCCACACAGAATAACCGACAGTATTTTATTCAAATTTTCACCGCATGTTGAACGATTCACTATTCACAACTTTGATAAGCGGTTCATTAAATTTAAATACGTACGCAACTAAATGATTCTGTCCAGATTTCCGCCAAATTCTATTATTATAATGTAACATAAACAATGTGGGTTTTTATTTACACAACGGTTAAACACTAGTTTTGAACTAATATAAGTAAGAATCGAAGTTCATTATACGTATTTAGATATATTTGTGTATGCTATTTACGATTTACTAGCTAATGGGAACGTCTCGGAGGAATATTTAAAAGTTTCGCGCGGAAACGTACCAGATCGAAACCTAATTCATATAGGAACGAATCGTATGAGTAAAATTTTTCAAGCAAATCTTGACAGAGGCTGATGTAGACCGGTATTCTGTTATTTTAATGCTACATATCGTGTGGAAGGCTAGACGCGTTAAGTTTACATCTAAACACTTTCACAAACTTTTACATTTATGACATTAGTAGAGTAAGAAATAAGTACTAAGTATAATTAACTATGAAACTAGGATTATGTTCAGAGTTTTGGTGATGCCCGCGTGGTTGTTAATAGTCTTTATCTTTTTAACAGATGGACAGCAAATGGGTCACCTGACGATATATGATCACCGCCGCCCTTTTACATTAAACGCCAAAAGAGCAACTTAGTGTGTGCTTGCCCAATATTTTCATAGAGAATTAGGCGACGTACAGACAGTTATTATTGTCAAGGAATATACTGTTATCAAACTGGCCGTAGCTTCAGTAACTTCTGCATAGCACCCTAGAGTTTTACTGTATTTTATTCAATCAGCCGGGTGTTGAGATTTGAATCAAGAGTAAAGCTTTTAATGCCAGTTTCTTGTGGGTCAGGGGATCATTTTGGTCGAGTAGGCCCATCAATAGTACGCGAAAGTGCAAACAGCACAGCTCTCCTACAAATAATTTGCCTTTCCTAGATGGAAACCTATAATGAAATACTGTATATCCTATAAGAGTATAAATTATTAAAATATTTTGATTAAGTATTTTGTCGGCGAGCAAAATTCGCACAATTATTAAATTTACTTTGGCCGACTTGTTAATAGGTTAATCAACATTAATTCTTATTCTTCGTCATCTTTTGGAAGGCCACTGCTGAACATAGGTCTCCTCCGAAGCTTTCCAGACAAAGCTGTTAAGAGCGGCCTGCATCCAGCATATACCTGCGATTTTCATGAGGTCGTCTGTCCATATGGTAGCAGGTCGTCCAATGTATTAATCCTTGTCCTGGTAATATTGGTACAAATGCAACAGGACCCATTATCAGTGCAAGTTTAAACACTATTATATAGAAGTAAAAGTATAATTTTCCATACATCAACAAATGAATCCATATCTTATCTAGGGGTGTCCGATAGAGTGTCATCATTGTCGCGAACGTATTGTGCGTCAGTAACTCAATCGTATAACAACCACGAACAGAGAAAACTTACGAATTGACATGCATAATATTCTTAGTCATTTTATATTTTGATTAGTAATCGTGTTTTATCTGATAAGGCGATTAGGTAGTTAATATTGAATGGATTGCAGATATATGAATATAATATAGACATAGCCTAGTTAGTTCCTATTCATCAGTTTGTAAAATTTAACTGTATTTTATATTTATGTTAGTAATTTCATAGATTATCACATTTTAAAGAAATTAACGCTAACAAGGCTGCTTAAATCCTGGACAAAATGTTAAACATTTTCAATATTTAACAGAGAGAAAATTCCAGTATGCAATATGTCTAATGTGCAAAACGTAACTACACATTTTGATTGGCTCTATATCCGATATTTTGAAACAGAAAGTGAGCTTGGCGAAATTCAGGTAAGGTTATATTACATAGTTGCGTCTCTGCTCTCTTCTTTAGGGATAAAGGAGTCATGATTCATATTGCTTATATTTAAGTCATGTTGATGAAATATTTGTATTTGTAAAATAAATACATACTATTTTATTTAGAAGCAACAGTTGTTGTGAAGGCTCAAGTCACAATGCTGAACGATAGGCCTCACAAAGATATTGTGAGTGGATGCGCGAGTGTGAGTATAGGCCGTGTAGCGTTCTGTATATATTGAATAGTGTTGATGTGGTGGCCTCGCGACAACTTCTCTACTATCTGTTTCGTTTCCCGCCTCTGAGACAATTTAACTTGACAACGTGGACTCAATAACAAAGGCTGCTCGCTCTATTTAGCGCTCGGCTCCTGTCAATGGGACAACGGCAGATATTTAAACTCTTTTAAAAAGAACAATATTCATGTAACACAAAAGTACATCCAAGCTATTTCTTAAATTATACCTTAGTAAAATGCTATACACTAAACAAATAAATTTATGTGGTACTCAACCCGAACTATTCAATTGGAAAGAATGAATAAACAGCCATTCGATTTTAGGTGTTAAATGGGGAGTTCAAACATTCCTAATCGTGCAAATACGCAACCCGGTCCATTTGAGTCACATCTCGTGTTAACGTTACTTGGTGAGTAGTGATGTGGAGGAATATTTGTAAGCGTTCTTTGTGTGATCGGGGACGCTGAGCGTCGGACGAGTGTAAACACGGGTGCGCGGAGCGGCGCGACGTGTCCACGCGCTACGCGGGGAGGGACTCGCGTCACTCGGGCGGCCGCCGCCGCGCGCTCCGCCCGTTCCGCCCGCACGATGTCGGTGCGCGTAGACCATCGCGAACGCGACAGGTTCTCGAGACATTCTTCTCGAGCATCGGTCGACCTTGCGTTTCCAAGTAGCTCTACGCGAGACCACTCCTTTCGCTCGGTGCATTCGGCCCGCGTGCCGCGAGCAGCCAGCGATGACTTGATGGTGCCAGTGCGCACGTTGCGATCAGCTTCTTGTCGCGTAGCCCCTGGTGCTCCGCATCGCTTACGCCGCCACCACTCCTCGGCGGCAGAATGCGAGCGCGCGCGCCGCTCACGTCGGCACACGCTCGAGTTGCCCAACAGCCGAGGTCCCAGCGTCCGAAGCCGGTCACCCGAGCCGCCGCCGCCGCCGATCCCGGAGCCCGAGATCCCGCCCGAGGACGCCGGCAAGGAGGCGCGGAGGCGACGGGTGGTGGCTGCCGTTGCGGCGTCCTTCTTCGCGCTGGCGCTGGCGTCAGTCCTGGTGGTGGTGGTGACGCTGACTCACAGCTCTGTGCTTCGCGCGCACAACCAAACGGCCAAGTACTACACGTTCTCCGTGCCGCCGCACCATCCTCTCAGTGAGCCCCGTTCATGTTGCCCCACCGTCGCCCCTCCCGCTTCGCATGAGACTGTCTCCGACCCTGAGTGCCAGGGGCTGCGAACGTCAACAGGACTTCACATCCGATGCGCGCGGCCACCGAATGTGGTACATAATTTTGTACAATACACACTTTCATACTGATAAATTTCGGTTACACAGTACACACTAGCTATAAATTATTGATTTAACTTTTTAATTAAATTTCAAAGAAAGTCACTAATATGTATCAAACATTTTTTTGGTACATAACTAAAATAAAAAAGCACGTTCGCAACCCCCTTTCTGCATGTTTAGAATTGAATGTATAGATGTCAAGTGATTGTGTTTATATAATATTAAAACATTTATAATAATTATAGTAAGTATGTATCATTCATTTTATGTCAATAAGTATTGAAGACTTTTTAGAGTCGATTGAATTGCAGTGAAAACTTTAACAGAAAAAATATGTATTTTTTAAATACCCTGTTTAATAATTCAAATCGTCCATATCAACTCCATTAAGTATCCTTAATTACAATTTACTATGTTACAATTGCGGTGCGTTTCAGTTTTCTTCAGGATAGAAATGATACAAATGCCCATTACAATTAACAATATCCTAATGATTCAGTTAAGACTTGAGAATAGTAGAGATCTGATATTAGTTATTGCAAAGTTTAAAGCAGTAGCTTGAAACTTAAATTACAATTCTAAATTTGTAATTTAAAACTTTGCAGTAGCAAAGTTAATTATTTAGAATTGTAATTTTTAAATATTACAGAATTCCCAAAATCAACTATCGTAATCAATTTCCACTATATTACTAAGTATTCCGAGATCAAAATAAAAATCAGTTATCTAAATAATTCTAATGGTAAATCTTCGGTTTCAAGTCTGTACTGCAATCCTCGAGAGTAAACTTTAAACCTTTAATACCACAAAATAGCTATCTTCGTTGGCTTTCAGCGTAAATTGAGGATTTAAGCTTATTTGTAATTTATACAACCGTCAGTACAAAACAGTTTAATTGCATTTTTTATTAGTTTCTTAAAAAGTTTACGTCAATATTCAAAATAAAATTATATTTTCCATGAATTTTTAAAATTATATCAGAGTTCAAATTATCAAAGAGTTTCTTGCTAATAATTTTGCTCAAGAAATTTCCATCAAAATGTATTACAGAATTATAGTTTTGTTGTGAGAAACACAAAAAATATATTTTAGAAAGAGATAACAATATTTTTTTAACTTTCGCTGTATGCTTTAAATAAGTCTATTATGCATAAGAAGTGCCCTATGTTTCGATCCAACCTCTAATTATTCAAGTCATCGTATACCTATCTCCTTAAGAATGAATGTTTTTAATCACTCATTCTTTTAAAATAGCTTAAAACCGTTTATAAGCAATGGGAACGTTTACGGCATTTTTAAACAAAAATGATAGATTTTTATGTGAGTAATAGCATATTTAAAGTGATAAATGTTCCTGCCTCTCAAAAGGGGTAGTCATTTATGCAACTAGTACCCTTACAGTTCGCCGAGCTTGAATCTAATATGGGGAAAGTTATCGCCATGTCGGACAGACATTTTAAATACGAGCAATTCTGGGTTTCTAAAATTCATTACTGGTGACATAAAATTATTAAATAAATTATAGAAATATTAGACTACATTTAATACGTTATTGTAGTTAAATACGAATGTTTATGAGAGATAGTTATTTAAGACGAAAATAAATTTCAGTTATCTTACTCGACTTAGTAGCAGTACAAAATAATACTAAGACCCTTTAAAAGATCTTTTGCAAAATATTTTTTCATTTCTTTCAGTAATAATATATGAACCGATTATTTTAAAAGTTATTAAAAATTATGCCTAATATTGAAATTGTTTGCAAGAACATTTATTTTGTGCCTGCGTTTAAATTATTCATAAAATATTTTATCAACATTATCATTCAGGTCATTAGTAAAACATATCGTTCGTCTATATTTTCAATTTAAATATTGTTTTAGGTCTTTATTATTAGGTTTTAATATTTTTTACAGTTACACACAGTGTAAATATATGTGTTTATGAAGTTACCTTTTTTCTTCTTTTATATTATGGTTGCCATCGTTTATTTATCAGTGATATTTATAATGTCAAACAATAATAGCAGATACAAAACAAAAAGTCTAAAAAATCAGGTAACCAAATATACTCCAAAAATAAATATTCAAATTAACCTTTTATCTATCAATATGATGTTACATCTCTTAGTTACATCACAGCATTCGATCACTATGACGTTTGGTACGCAGAAAAAGTTTTTACGGAATACATTACGCGTGTCAAACTTTGTAGGTAAATAGGTCATTCATTGAGGCGGCGCCCGCCCGAAGCTCTCATTATGTACAGTTCGTATTTCAGATAATACATGACAACTTTCTTAGTACTTCTATTGGTATTTGTATTCTCGCATTGTTGATTCGAAACAGTATTAAGGTCAGTCATTATACAATATCACTTGACCACAATGTCGAGAGTACAATAGAAAGAAAAGAAGAGAAAGAAAATCTGCATATATGTGTGTTGATTAAAGTTCAATAGACATGAAGAAACTTAAGTAATCAACGATGATATTGTCGATATGAATGTTGGGAATAATATTTAAATGAAATTTGTGAGAATTTTTCGAGATCCTTCAACGGTGTTTGTAGTGCCACACTTCAAAATCCTCGTGAAGCGTTCCAACGATTGCAAACATATTTTACAATTCTACATTTCCGAAGTTAGTATTAGTGTTCGAGTTAGCATGCGGATGCCCTCAATTTTTATTCAATATGCATTCAACACTAAGAATTTTCATACGATATCGTACACGCTTTCCATATAGGAATAGGGTTAATAATAATTGTATGAAGTTAGATAGAGTTGATCTGAGCCTATACTTGCTTAATGCTATTATGGTTCTATATAAGAACATAATGAATATTGCTGGAATTTAAAGGCATGACGGCATCAGTGGCGTAGTTGAATTGCGTGCGTGGTACGACTCGCCTGTGAGGTACCGGTTCGAATCCCGGATTGGGTAAAGTGATATTTGCTTTTTCTGCTGTGTCAGCTTGGAGTCAGAAATTTGTGCTCGGTATGGTGATAGGCTCGCCCCCTATCACGTGTCATGGAACACACGGGCGAAAAGTGGGCGCTCCGGTTGCACCTTTGCCTAACCATTCGGGTATAAAGGTATCATATATTTTTGTTTGATATATTTTTAAAATCATAGCCTATAGTTTCTTTGTGTATTTTTTCTATATAACTTGCAGTGAAAGACAATTGATTTTGCCAGGAATATAAAGCAAAAATAATCACTTTTCTACGATTTATTCCACACTCGAAATTGCGGATGTGGTCATCTTTATTATCCGCGTATCCCAAAAACAAATAATGACGCAAGTCGAATCCGATTTAAACATGACGACGCGGCATTATGTGGGAACCATTGTGAAAAGATATAGGAGTATAGAATTATTTGTTTTATGTGCTATAAAAAATAGTTACACATCCGTGCATTGTCAGCGCGATGGATAAAGAAATGAGAAATTCACATAGGACGTTGTAGCTCTTGATGTGTTGTGTAGAAACTGATGTGTTAAGAGCGTTTACGCGTCCGCGCGCCGTATGTCTCAAAAACAGCACTTTTCGAAGGAGATAATATCCATCAAAACATTATTTTAAAAACATATGAATTAGTAATTATTATAGAAAATTTTGTTGTCTAAAAAGTTAGTAGAGAAAATTTTTAGATTTATTGAGTATTTGTAAATTGTTTAATGATTACTGAACAGAGGTTTTCAAATTTGCGCTTCGAACGTCTATTTCGAAGCTCAAAATATCTTAAACCACTAAGGAACATAACAATATGTTATTTTTATCTAACTAAAAAGATCCTGAAGAAAAAGTTAGTAGAGAAAAAAATATCTTTTTTATGTTTAATTCATGAGAAATAAAAATTCAAAGAATTCGAAAATTTCAGAAATGTTGGTCATTTAAATGATTTTTTTATCACTATATCTTACTTAATTGAATATAATATTGGATTACTATAATAGAAGAACATCTCCTTAAAAACATACAATTTAAAAATTCTACAAAATTAGTTCCGTTATTTTTCTATAAATATTTTAAATACCACTATAAAACGCAACGCGCAAATCGTTTCAAATTAGTCTGCCTTGAGGCTTTCTGGAGAGAGGACGTATCGCTCGTCGCTCCGGCGAGACTCCAGTTGGACTTTGCTGTGCGTAGAAAAAATAATCACGTGTATACAGTGATTGCCACATCTTAGTACTTTAGTAAGTAAAATATTTTTTTCTTTAATGATTGACAATAATTTTAGTAGTTACTATAAATTATTATTATATTATTATGTTTCAGACACAATGGGAAGTAAAGCTATTTCTAGGCAAGAAAAGGAAACGTAACAACGCTGAAACTTCGGCTAAAGCAAAAGCTAAAAGATTGATGTACTAATGTTATAACATGCGTCTGTAGTTATGGTTGTTACTTTTTTTACTCATTAAACACTTGAGCATAGTTACTCGAAGGAAAAAATGGAACCTTAAGCTAAAAACAATTAGCCCATTGAAATGTTACATGAGCTTTGTATTTTTTAGAGGACCCAATTTTATTTTTAGAACATGTGTGGGGGGTCAATAGAATCTCAAGTTTGTGAGGTCGCCCCCCTTGTCCCCTGGCCGCTATCATGGAAAAAGGGGTGAAAACACTTTTTTCGCGATATCTCGGAAACTATGCGTCTTACATAAATTTTGTAAAGTCATAATTTGTAGCAAATTGTTTTGCCTACAAATATGTTTATATAACTTTTTGCCCTAAATTAAAAATTAAAGAAGTTATAAGCAAAAATGTGAGAAAATGTTTATAAAAGTTTTCTTTTTGCTCTATAACTTTTTTTACATTTTACAAAAAATTACCTCAAACTAACCTGTAAATGATCTTTTGAGGAAAATTGTTCCCTATAATTTTTTAGTTCATTCATTTAAAACGCTGTTACAGCGCTCCAAAGTTTACCGGGTTCGTCAATGCTCATGAGAATCCGGTCGAAACAAAATGTTTAACTTATTTTTGATTTTTTTTTATTCTAAATATACTATTACAATTTGCAGGCAAAACAATTTGCTACAAATTATGGAGTTACAAAATTTTTGTAAGACGTATAGTTTCCGAGATATCGCGAAAAAAGTGTTTTCACCCCTTTTCCAAGATGGCGGCCGGGGGACAAGGGTGGCGACCCCACAAACTTGAGGTTAAGCTTCTATTGACCCCCCACACATGGCCCAAAAATAAAATTGCGTCCTCCAAGAAATGCAATATTCGGTCCTTAAATTGTAACATTTCAATGGACTAAACGCACATTTCAAAACTCGTTTTACACCCGCGGCGTGCGCGGTTGTATGCGGTACCCGCTGTATTGGCGGCCAACTAGTAGAATCGTGCGGGCCACGATAGCACCAGCGCGCTCTGTGGTTAGTAGGTGGGCGACTGCAGTAGTCGGTAGGGGAGGGGTGGTTACAGAAATCTGACGCCATTTTCCTCCATCGTGATCATTTCTGATATGTTTCCATGGCGTTCTGGAACTCAACTGACCGTTAACTGTCCTTCTTGTAACCGCCCGCCTTGCGATAATCGCTCGCCAAGTTTGCAGGACATAATCGGAACCGCGGTGGTTACAAATCGCACAGATCTCTGGTCGTCATGAGTTTGGAAATAAAACAGCCGTTTCTCAACCACGGCGGGCGAGAGTAAAAACCGCTTCGTGAGTTCTTAGCCTTATAGAATCACTTTCCTGTCCCGTTGTCAAAACGTTTACAACTCGCCAAATACCCATTGCGCGAGTCCCACTCGCACTTGGCTGATTTTTTTGCATAATGCATAGGTACGCTTACTTTCAAATAACAAGGTTTTTGTGTTCACTGATGCGCACTGTTAAGAAAATTCAAGTGACGAGAGACGGAATCCTATATCTTTCTCCTCTTTGAACCTTAGAAATAAGGGATTTGGTAATTTATGTAGCTAGTGAATAAAACTACTAGTAGTAGTTAGTATACCTATCTTCTTAACTATTTGGGCTAGTTTAGGTTTACACGCTCACATCAATTTTACATATAATTTTATCCTGACGTTTAACCCTGTGCAGGTTTCGGCGTCATTATACTTGTATAAATTAAACGCGTCTAGATCCATATGCAGTTTAACTTAAGTATGTAGTGTTTGCGTAAACTTCGATAACAATAATAGTATATTCTATATATATTTTTTTAAATTTTTAGGTAATCGTGCCTGATATTACACTCAAAATAAATAAGGTTATTAAAAGCCGCAAAATTATAGATTTTCAATATTTTTTGGATCAAATTAAAACACTCAATAACCATAACAGAGCAATAGGTTGTAGTATCGAACATTTACAACTATTGAAAGAGAATGTTTGCTTGCAGTCAACATTTTTAATGAAGTGTAATATGTGCAATATGGAATTTAAGCTATTTAAGCGCTAAGAGATATACTGATAGTATGGACGTATATCGTGGAACTGTGAATGGAGCTGGAGCTATGATGACTGAAGTTGGTAGATCAAATTTAAACGAACAGTTAGCTTCCATAGATTTACCAATATTAACGCAAAATGTTTACATGAAATGTTACGACGAGTTAGCTAAATGATTGAAATTAGCTGCAGAGGACAGGATGCAAGAGGCCGCTAGGGAAGAAACTGATAAAGATGTTGCCTGTGGCGATGTAAAAGACGGTATTCCCATACTTACAGTCAAAGCTGACTGCTGTTGGTCAAAAACAGTACAGAACCAACTATTTTGCTTCGTCGTGTGTCGCAAATATTATCCAAAACTATGGATATAAAACTGGTAAATTGTTATACATGGATGTACAATCGATCGATTGATGATCGATGTCACTGAGAAGCAATACCTATTAAAAAAAAAAACTATCCAAAAAAATATAACCAACTTCCGAAAAGAGAAGTCTTTTATTTCTCACTTTTTAGTTATACACCTAAAAATGACATGTCATTACATACACCTTCTGACTCAAAATATAAATTCCAATATGTAATTTCTAATGACTTAATTTAAACTTTCAATATGCTAAATATTAAAAACTGCAGATCTATGGAGTAATTATGTGGTCCATTATAAACATCGTAGCACAGTAATTTTCCTGATTTATTGTCTGATTACGGAGTTCTAGTGCCTATCTTTCGGCTTCATGATGAGCTCCACTTTACTAAAGGGTACTTTCTAAATGCAAATGCTTACATTTTTTTAAGAATTTGCATTTAAAAAGTGAAAATAACAATTTGTAAAATTGCCGTTAAAATTTGTTAAAAATGTTTATTTTTTTTATAATTACAAAATGATACATATAAACTATTTCATGATGAATTCTTATATATTTAATAATAGAATTCTTCATTTATCATAAATTCATAAATCATAAGTTACATTCCAATTAGATAATTAAAGCGAAAAGATCAAAATTGGTTGGTCTGACTATAAAGATAGCCGACGCGCTAACTCTACGCACACAGCTACGCAACGGCTCTGTGTGAGTGAATTTTGCGAAGAATTACCTATAGTTGACTTCACGCGCCGCACGTAAACGCTCTTAATATTATAAAAATAAATTTTACATGTCTCAAATGTCTAAATATCACATCATGTTTTATAACACAAAAGCACATTCGTCATCGCGTACGAGACTATATTGCTTTTAAAATATGTATTATTATTAAAACATAATCGTAAATCTTATGAAAACCGATCAATGCAAGTGAATGTGTAAATTATTTGAATCAGTAAAACTAAAATAGGTCTGTTATTGTAGGACGTTCAATCTACGAGTACTGAAAGATTCCAATAATAACTGAAGTGGTTCAGTGGAGTGTTTTATGAGGATTTCGTTCCCACTCCTGTGAAGCGATTGTATGGAAACACACGTCGTTGATGATCTTTGTACTAAATGTTGAATATTTCGGGCCAACTACAAACAGTTGCCAGTAATGGTATTCGGCAAAGAGCGGCTGACTGAGCCCTCGGAACGTTCATTTTACATTACAAAATTTCAAATTCTTACGAAGTTGTTGGAATGTTTTGAGGGAGTTCGACATTTTTGCTCTGGGTAAAGAACATTCTTCTTTTGTTGTTTCAACCCATTGTATTGGAAACGGATTACTTGTTATGAATTATGATGAACTACCACAGTATGTTGCCATGGGGAAATATATTTTTCTTAAAAAAAAAAAAAACAATGACAATTTTTCATTGATAATATACATATCTATCTATATTGTCATCCGGCCTCAGGAATAACGTGTAATTTACTAGTAACTAAAAAGTTATAATTGAATGAAACATGCTTAATTAATAAGGTCGTCCATGTCAAATTGAACAAAATCTATTTCACGAATTCGTTAACGTTCGTTAATTCAAAAATTAAATCGAATTCATTGGTACAACCAAAAAACGAATTTAAAAGAAACTTGGAAGGGATACATGTCTGATGTCGGAAAGTTGATAAATAACTTGACGAAGTCCTTAAATGAACAAAGAAAAAGAATTCAATGAACACCATCGTATAATTTTTTGCTTCCCAATCATAATGCTTTGAGAGAGTGGTTTCTTTTCACTTATTTTAATAAGTAATAATGGCAAAGGATGAACACGTTATTCAGTTTTTTTTAAATATCTTCGTATTCCCGCTTCGTTTCATGGAAAACTAGGGGCATAAAAATCATTTTATGTTAAGACCGACAAAGCCATGCACTGATATACTGATCTGTGAACCTTGGCAAAAACTTAGGTTAAGTATTCTGATTCAGTTAAAACAACCATTATTAATACTTTACTAATTATATACCATAACTAGAGCGGTTCCAAAAACAGATATTAAAAAAGGTATTAATATCATTGTAATTAATACTTGTAACTTAAACTTATATTGCTTGAGATGTAAGGTTTAAAATTTCCACTAAATTACCTATGTGCAGATATGTATTTTAAAAATAATGAATATGAATTTTATCACAGTGGTTTCATCTACACATTTATCGTGGTTTTAAGAGCTGTATGCAATATCTTCAAAACATATTTACTGCCGGTTGAAATGCGAATAAGACAAGATTAATTGGATAAACATTAGAGACACGATTTGGGACAAAACTTAAAAAAGTATTCGAACAAACTATCTCAATATTTAAGTTTAAGAAAGATAATCTGCTTACTCACATGAAATTATTCAAAGTTTATGCAAATTATATTTACTTTACGCGTGCGGCTACTTAAGCATTTGACAATTGCTTCTACCTAAAACGGTTTTCAATAGAGCCATCCATGTTGGTTGCTAAGACCGTTGAATCTATGTATTTAAATTTCAAACTCCAATACGTTTTAACTAAGCTAACTTATTCTTATATTCTGGCAAGATTCACATATAATTATAGTCACAATTAAAATCCTTTGGAGAACACAACAGCTGTGGCCTATGTGTTTGTCTGTCCGTATACAACTTTTTAACTAAAAAGCAGTAACAAGCAACCAGTGGGGCGCGGAAAGTAGATAGACACTAGTGAGTTACCGCACTCATAGGTTTATAGATACCCATGCCATGCACATATGGAATATGGAACTTTTTTAATTTCACGCTTGAATCAAAACTTCTACGCGAATGAGGACGGCCGAATGTCAAGAACTCTACATTCTGTCATTTTACCAACGTGCCCTGTCTAATGATGTGATGAGGCACTCGCAGTTCAAGTGACAACCACGTCTCACAAATCTTGTAGTACATTGCCTTATTTGAAAAATATTAATTATATGTTTCTAAGTAGTTTTATTCAACAGTTTCCATTGAATAAAGTGAATTATATTTGCTTTTTATAATCAGAATTTTAATTCCATTCATGGCTAGAACTGTCTCATCATCTCTTCAGACTATTAGACGATTTCTATGAACTATATTATGTAATAAATTTTACATTTGCAAAATGAAATACATTTACATTACAACGTACGTATTATAGATATTTAAAAATGTTTCTCAGAAATTTATTTGTATTGCCCGCGACGTAGACATTTATGAATTCTTAGCGGACTGATGCCGTCCGCCAGTACATATAAATTCAATGTTCTTTGATCTTAAAAGCCAGTGAGGGTCATGTGTCACTGGGTATACAATTGATGGTTAAATTTAGGGTTTTTTGATGTTCGTTTACAATATGGCACATAATATGATGTTATAAAATATGAAGAAAAGAGATCAATCAATGTTTCTTTTTACTTTATTTATTACTAGATTGTTATTGAATTATTTATTTTACAAATTTGTGGTTACTTCTCATAAATATACAAACTTACATTTCACATTCATAATATTAGTAGGATAATAATAAGTACTTAAGATTTATGTGTTTTCCTGTGAAAGTACATTTAATTTTTAAATGAGTTTTCTAAGTGATGCTATAAAATAAACGAGGGGCTTAATGTGTTTTCACATTGTTATCCCCCTGGTAATGCTACTATCATTTAAATCGCACTATCATATTTTATGGGTACCAACTGTTTTACTCACTCTTTTATTCTTTTGTTTTCATTTAAAGTTTCCATCATGTAAAATTTACAATAAAAAAAATATGTTTAAGTTGACAAAAATATTTCATACTAGCTTCCGCCCGCAGCTTCGCCCACGTGGATTTCGGGTTTCAAAAATGGAGAAGGTGCTCAATTTGTCGGGATGTTTTTTTAATTTATGGTGGTATGCAGGTGGTCCGATTGTCCGGTCAGGGTCTGATGATGGAATCCTGGTGAAATCGAAGGAACTTTTAACCATTAAGGTTGCACACGAAATGACGGAAGCTTAAAAAATGGAGTAACTTCTCCCGTTTTCCCAACATTTTCCATCACTGCTATGCTCCTATTAATTGTAGCGTGATGAAAAGTATACTATAACCAGCTCAGGAGTATGAAAAATAATTGTACCAAGTTAAGTTAAAATCCGTCGAGTAGTTTTTGTTTCTATAACGGTTATACAGACAGACAGACAAAAATTTTACTAATTGCATTTTTGGCATCAGTATCGATTCCTAATCACCCCACTTATTTTGGAAATATATTTCATGTACAGAATTGACCTCTCTACAGATTTATTATAAGTATAGATATGCAAAAGTAGCTCAAAAATTGTCCATAACGAAAACATGCATTTTAAAGTAAAACAAAAGAAATAATATCGTGAAGCCAACCAAATAACTAATGATATATTAAATTTTGTGACTGTTTAATTTAGTCGGGTCCGCGATATCACTTTTGTTGAGTTTCAGAACGCGACATTACATTATTATATTCTGTGCTCCAACGCACACTGCTTTGATGTTAGGAACACACCTACATTGCTTAGACAACAGTGAACTTTATACAATAGCAATAAAGCTCAAATTGACTCTACGTATTAGTTAGAAAACGTTTGTATGGGAAATAGAAAAATGCTGTTTTGAGGATTTTCCCGGCAATTATTCGAATTTTTCTCACCTTTTAAACCTTCCCTAGACCTCCACGAATAATTCAAGACCAAGATAAGATAAATCCGTTCAGCCGTTCTCGAGTTTTAGCGAGACTAACGAACAGCAATTCATTTTTATATATATAGATGTATTGATAACCATATTAAAATTATGAATAAAAAAGAAGAAGCTTTCCGAATATGAATACTTCGATTTTTCGAAATGTATTTAATATATTGAATTAGGATTGTAAATTGGAATATATCAAGTGTAGACAAATGTGGGTTGCAGATCGGAAACTAAGTAAACTTAATTTAGCTTAGCTTATAGAAGCTTTAGAGCTGAGAAAATGACACATGGAACATGCTTGGCTTTCATAGATCGTGGTCTGCAAATTAATATGACAAAAAACATCCCAGGTAAGCGAGCTAAGGTAAACTTAGTTTAGCCTTTGATCTCCAACCGGCAAAACAATTTTACAGAAATATACTATAGCCTCTGATTATTGTCTTTCTCAATTACATACATCCAGTAGCTGAACGAAGCTGTCGCTGCGTCCTATTTCATATTCATTTAACGGCGTACACAAAGGAAAGTTGTTAGTACGTTGCGTTAAGTCAATAGGTGTGTTCAATCCAGGCGAGTCGGCCCATGTCCTCATCCATCAGTGTCGTATCGTGTACGCCACTGGCGTGGAACTTGTGCAGTTTAATCGCCGTCCGCTGATTTACTTGGACGTGATTAAATAACCTAGTTTTAAAGGCTTCTCTTGGTAGGAAAAATGTTATGCTTTCAAAACGTGTGTAAGCAGATTTTATGTTTTATTTCAGTATATTTGAAGTAACTTTTTCAGAGAGGCCGTAAGAGTTAGATAAGTCGTCTGTGAAGGATTTATGCCTAAATTGAGCTAAATGTATGTTTGCGCAAATATTTCTTTTGAGTTTGGGTATAGTGGGACCGAAGCTCCCCCGTGATGCATGATTAATATTGTACCAATTAATTTATAGATACAAATTTTAATAATTATAAATTATGATTTGGAAATTTAGGTATACTTTGATTGCTAAAATATCTAGCATCAACGCGTCTATTAAACAATAGTTAGGGCCTGTTTCACAAGTTTGAAGTAAATTTTATTTGACAGTTATCGTATTAAACAGCTAATGTAAGCAAATAGCAATCATTTGTTTACCATTTATTTGATAGCATAGTTTAGAGTGTGACTGTTTTATTTGGTTGTGTTATACATTTACGTGACGAGTACCATTTACTCAGAAGTTGTGAAACAGGCCCTTACTCTACAAAAGGTGAGAATAATGACTCCTCAGAAGCTGGACAATGTTATACCGCAGTCTGTGATGTAACGACGCGATATAAGCTTTAATAGCCGAACTCGTCCACTTTGTGTCTACTAATTTGATAGAGGCCAGTAATGACATGTCGGCGGATTTGGGATTTTATTTACCTTTTGCGAGAGACCACACAAACTTTGTCACAATCGATTACAATCGCCCGCACGTTTACGAGCCACTTGTTGCAGAATTCGAGTCAGATTTTGCGTGACATTATTCGCGCTGGCAAATTTTTGTTTACATAATGGTCGGGAGTTTTGTTAATTAATTATAATTGTCGGCTTTGGTAGAATGTACTTTAATTTCTATCTATTAGTGGAAAGATAATTGAAGTGTATGATTCGATTATGTTTCGTTTTGTTTATGTAGTAATAAAGAGTATGTGCATTGTATGTAGGTTTATGTGTATATGTAGGTCAGTCGGTAGGTTGGTATTTAAGCAACTGGGTTACCTGGTATGGGGATTTGGGTTTAGGATGTTTGGTCGCCATACTATTTCATATTTTGCACATAACATATAAATTGTAATGTGCATTTAATACCAATCGTGAAGAAACCTACATAGAATTTACTATAAGAATTTTAGGGTATGTGAAGTCTACCAATGCGCACTACTCCAGCGTGCTGAACTAAGGCCTTATCCCTCTCAGTAGTAGGAAAGGCCTGTGCCAAGGAGTGGGACAATATATAATACAGCTGATATTACATACCATATTAAATACCAGTATATTTAGTAATATTAATTTGAGCGAATTAAAGTGATCTTTTTTATTTGGTTGACACAGTATTTTGTATTTTATGTTTTGAACTACTTTATAAACTACAGCATCTTGCATTAAATTCGTTTATAACCTTCGATGTTTTAATATTCAGTAAAAGCCCTGTATTCTATTAAAGAGGTTAAATAAAATCCAACCTCCATGCACCACGTTAATCTAATGAAAGTTGATAGATCAACATTACCTTGTCTTATGAGTCTGAAACGAAACAAATATTAATAAATAACATATTCTATACTATATAAAGAATGATATACTTCATAAATTCCTCACGGTCGAGTGAATTTAATAAATTATAATATAATTTCTAGATTTATCTTAGTATATTTATTGGTGGCCTATTGTTTTAATCTGACTACGCACTAAAAAAGGCGTCCTTAATATTTGTCAATTTAAATAATTTGCAATCTAAGCTTATATTCAATTTTAAACTCAAAATTTCTTGTATAAGCATGCCCACTCAGAAAGGTGCCAATAGAAATCCTTTTATAATACAATACAACGCCGAGAACTCTTGGAGATTGTTTCTTTAAAAGAGTTTCGTGTGAACAACTTCGTAAAAGAAAACTCACGAAAATGTTACGTGATATAATTTTTTTGTTGTTATAATACTTGTAGGCTTGTTATAAGGATATCACGCATGTATCATGGATAGAATTTTTCTACCAAACGCTTTTAGTACTCTGTTAAATTTTCTTTGTAATAATATGTGGAAAGTCATATTAAATAAAAACTAAAAGGCCCTACTAATTTCAAAAGTATCAATTCAGGAAATAATATAATGAAAAAACTTTGGATATATTGCAACATATCATTGCATATTAAAAATATAATAATAAAAGAACTAAGAAAATATCGTAGTAAATTCATGAACTACAACACAAAAAAAATCATGAATAATGAGTCTAGGTTGACACCGCGCTTGCTTCGTTCACACTACCTTATTTATAAATTAAATAACATGCACAACAGCAATATTAAAATGCCAGGTATAAGACTCATGTAAATCAGACAATATGTGTAAATTTAGATGGTTGTATCTGTTTGTTCGCAGACAGTCACTCTCGGGGCAAACGAATTGTGATCCAACAAGTGTGCTTTTTATTTCGGCACTAGTTGCTGGCTCCGATTCACTTTGTAAATACAATAAATCTTATTTAAGTATTGAAAACAGTTTATCCATAAAATGTAATGTTCCGTAATATTGATACATTTAGCTGCGACCGCGCTGTACCTAAACATATACAGGCATATGGTCATATTAGAATAATGTAATTGGAAATATAATGTATTCGTATAGCTTTTAAATTGTAAAAAACATTAATAAATTATTAATTCAATTGCACATTTATTTGCACAATCGTCTAAATTAAATATCAATCGTATTTAAAATTCCACGATTGTTATAAACAAATAGGTATTACATTTTCAATTTACATATTTTAGTTCATGGATTAATTACATATAGTCCAATACGCTTCCATAATTGGAATTTACAAGCGACCTAGTATAAAATCGTGCCGATTCTCATGTATTCTGACAGTCCTTACAATACAAAGAACACAAAATGTTCATTAGTTTTAGTTCAAGATTTTGCTATAGGCTAAATTAATTTATAATCGCGTATTTTCTCAACACGATGACATCATAATAAATAACTATCTTCTATATTGTGTATTCTAGGCTTAATAATAGTTCTTGCTTTATAATATGAAGGTACGTGTATTGCATTATTCGGAGCTCCATTGTTGCATCGCGGTCGAATTTCATGAAGCCTGCAGCAGTTTAGAATTTCGATAAACATAACGTACTTATTCAGCGTAAAATTGCATGTTCCAAGATATATTGGAAAGTATGTAATATACATTAATTCTAAGCGAAGTACCACGCATCACTAGCCCAAACGTTTAGGATTTTGAGTCTATCGAAGCATTCGGTGAGGATATTGCGTTTAAGGTTGGCAATAAATCAACTTTCTTCTGTTTGTTTTTTATTCGCTTCCATTTCAGAATGATCTTGTGTAATGTTATTTGTACTTATTTTTCATTGTCTAGCTGGATTTATTATTGTTTTATTAATGTAGCATGAGTTGTTTTATATGATAGGGCGTATTTTCATTATTATTAGGCAGTTTATTTTATAAGACCAAGCTAGCTTATTCCTCTATCACATAGATAAGCTACAACGAGCGGGTGGAAAATATCAATGTGACAAATAGCAATAAAAAGAGCTAGCAGAGCGCTATTACATAAAAAGGTCTGTGAATTAGAAAAAAAATACGGAAAAATATATTACACAGGTACATTCACAAATTATTATTTCAATAATAGACCCTCGCTACTGTACAAATTTGGCCATTGATCTAAATCATTGTTTATGGGGTTTTATATTGTAGGATAATCAATTTGTTCAATGTATAACAGATTTTCAAAGTGTGTTTTTTCTTTCTTCAACGGCATAAAGAATGTCTGAACATAAATTAATTACTTATTAAAACAATATACAACCTACGCAAATTGGGTCTTTTACTCTCGGCAGACTCACTCACTACAGCCCACATTATGAAAAATACAATGGGATACTTGTTACACTTTGCTAGATACCGTGGTTCACACAGTTGTGCTATTTTGTTACTGTTGCGTTTCAATATATCTGTCATAACTTGCCTTGGGCGATGTGCTCGATTGATTAAAAAGACTAGTCAAAATAGAATATTGTTCAGATAAAAATATCACCAAAATGTTTTTATGTCTACATTATTCGGTACATAACAAATCATGTTGAATTTTTGCAAGCAGTTGCTATAATGAGGTTATAGATAGTCAGATAATATGTTAATTCACGGTTTTAGGTGTTTACTATATTTAACTGGTTAGTGCCAATGTACGTTCCACATCCCACGCGGTCCACGCCCCGCCACGCCTCCGCATCTAGGATCCCAGTAATCCATACCGTTCCACAGTAAAGCCGCCTTTGGAACTCTCTTGTATGTTTCTTTACGAGTTCTGTTTACGATGGTACACTGTCCAAACTTTAAAACACATTGAGATCGGAAGCAGGCCCGATCTTTACTTTTATTGGATCATTTTGTTTACATTCTGTGTGAATTGTAGACACTATGCAAGAACTGTAATTGTTTAATGGTTTATTCCATTTTGTGCTTTACTCGTTTGTATATACTGTTCGAGAGTAAGAAAATTATTTATTTATTATTTCACAATAGAAAAAATGTCGTATAACATATCTTGATCATCCATTTCAATAACGAACCACCGCCAAGCCGAAGCCAACCATAACCAATAACAATTTATGAATTAATTTATGCCATGAAGCAAAAAAAAATGTACGGTTTCCTGCACAGTGCACACGCACCGTTTTATTTTTAATTTAACTAGCCTAGAGCAACTTAAGCGGTAAGGGAAATAAATGGTGAACAATTTGTGGTGCGCTATGTATGTACGTTACGGTTAGTGATGAAGCTTTGTGGTGATGCTGGGCAATTTAAGACCAGCAAATTGTGGTTACACAATCTGAAAATTCTCTGCTTGGATAACAAATATGTTTATATGTTAGAATCCAGCTACTATTAATAAATTTAAAGAAAAGACATTTCAAATTTCTATAGACATGGACATATAGAGCAACATTCAACATAGAACAATTTTGGGAGCAAAAGTGACATTCATAGCCCGTAAATCTTTATATTTTTTATATGCATACAAAATGTAGTAGAAAGCCACTTAACGCTGGTTTTCTGTGTGATAAACATACAAATACTCCAACGGCGATGGCCGCTTATTTTCATGAAAAATAATTATGTTTATAGGAAGCTGCTACCACGTTTTATATACTATTTGTACTTATAACTTCTACTGCGAGGACATAGATTTATTTAGGCCTGAGAAATTTAAAAGTAAACTGCAAATATCTTAAAATTACCGATTACTTATTTTTTCGATATCCGGTTTGAATAAACAAAGCCATACTCTGCTTCTAATTATATTCTGTCCTGCTCACAAAACTACATGAAAATCCGTTTAATGGTGTCGACTACGTGCGCCAACAAACAAACAGAAAATAATTCTAATTACTCTTTTTTAGTCACACCCTTTAGTTTTGAATGTACAGACACACAGTGTTTTGGTGTTTTATTATGCCTATGCTTAAATATCAACACAATTAGGTACGTTATGGACAGGCTTTAAAGAATTATCAGGGGGGCGAGGGAGCGTGGGGTCTACACTGTCACATAGATTCAGTTGTTTTTTCTTATCACATTTCCCGTAAGTTTTCCAATGACATAAAACAAATTTTGACGTATGGCTGGCTCAGTATTACTAGGTCCTATGTTAATTTTTATTTTCGTTGCAAAAACGAGATTTAATTTACACGTCGTTAATAAATTTAAAAAGCAAATTTATGGTTTCTGTTGTATCATTCGGGATTATTGGAAATGAACTATGAAAAAGACCTGGAATCATGTGATATATATAATTTAACTTGTATATCAAATATAATATAGAACCTTGTAATAGTAAGCCTACGATATTCCAGTCCCGATGCCATCCTTAAAATGTATGAATCTACCCACAATTCTTGTAATATCGTGGGTGTTCATGAGAAATACAACTCCACTGTCAGTTGTTCCACACAATTGTTCCTCTGTGTTTATTCATAAAAACTGAGTATATTGGATACAAATCAATGTAAACGTCAACAATCTTAAAATAAGTGACAATTTTAATCCAAATAATTTAATGTATTATCAGTGAAAGTATACAAAGCTACATTTACGAAACTGTCAGATCCAATAGAATTTCAGTGAACTTTAAATACCTTGTTTCAACATTACGTAGCTGTGGTTCGCTTAATGTATTATTTTGTTTCTCTCTGCGGCGATAAATGACATAAAAGCTTCCTGAAAGCTGTGAAAGCACCAACAAACTTTCATACACCTACATGTGCCTATGTATTTACGTGTCGGCGTAGTTTTTGCTGTTTTATACCGCCGATATTCGAGAGTTCGTCAGATACTTTTCCGAAAGAGGATCAGGGAAATGTCTTATCGTATAAGCCGTGGCAAATTAATATTACCATCTCTTTTATTTTTATATGGACACGACGAAGTGCCTCTTCTGCACTTGATAGAAATTGTAATGACGTCTAGAGTATCGACTGACGAGAGATGATTAGTAAACTAGTTAGTCGACTGGATAGACAGGCTGCATCCGGAGTGCTACAAACTTATATAGACGACTCTGCCAAATTTAACAGCTTATATATTTCTCCTTATTTGAAATTAAAAGTCGTTGCAGGTTAGACTGATTACTGCTTTTAGAAACTCACCGTTCCATGCAATTACACTGTTTAATATCTATGGGTGTAGTAGGAAGCGTGTTACTTTAGATCCTGGTTTCTAGCAGTTATAGCCGCAGATGTGAGGGAAGGATAGACTCATAACCGTACAAAAAATTTAAGATAAAAAGTCGTAAAGTATTATTTATGTCACAAATGTTTCGGTTGCTAATTATAACAGGTCGCAAACCGGTAATGCTTAGTGCAAAGTTTAAGCGATCTTAGTAACTTCCTCTTAGTACCAAATTCTCGGCGTGGAAACTACTAAATTAGTAGTTATTATTAACAAAAGTTATATAACTATAGATTATGAGAGTAAGTAAAAACCGATTCTATTTATTTCGACTTATACCCCACCTTTTCTGGGGTAGAAAGTGCTGTTTTATTACTTTTTAACTTGTGTCTTGTACTTTACACCAATAAATATACGTTTAGCTGTAATAAAAACTGGTAAGTTTTGCTATACCCATCAATCTTCGTCTAGGTTTTATTATTTAAATGACAGATAGACAACAGACAATAATAATTTATCTTACTTTCATCCGTCAAAACATACAGGTGATACGTGGGACATTTATATTATAATCATCGATGTAATATGTACTATGTACTAAATTTGGCGTTCGGAAAATTCACTGTGTTCAAATGATTTGAACTGATATCCATTCAAACTGACTTTAGTATGGTCAATATTGGTAGCTTGCGGTTGCCTACGGAGTGGCGCTCATGATATAAAAACTTGAGTCAATGTGTAAATTTGGACTTGAATAATTAATATTAGTCAAATAAGTAAAATTATTTGTTGTTCAAGTGAATAAAATGGTTATAACAGTGACGCTTTGGTTGCGATTTTGGACCAGATTTTGAACATAAAGTTTACATGGACGTTCGTGTCTATAGAATATACGTCAATGATTATAATCAGATTGTCTGCAAATGTTTTCATGGTAATTAGCGACATCAGTACGTATATTATATTCCTCTTGTTTTACACGTGTACTATCCCAAGTATCTACATGAATTTGTAAAATTCATGCTTATATAGGATGCAGAGCTCGTGGCCCGCCCTGCGGCTTGGAGCCTACAAAGGATGCCAATGGAAATAAAATTTTACAGAAATAAAACCGTAATTGAAATATAATTGGTTCACGAAAACATTTTATACTGATATGGAAGATTCGGAACACTCTAGTAGTGGGTTACTTGTACTGCAAAATACTGGCAGCTGTAGAAATGTGATAAAACATTTTTCTGTAAAAATTAACATGATTTTCGGACGACTATTTAATATTAAAATTGTTCGAATACTATTTAAACATTATTAATTTGAAAATATAGTGAAGATTATTCTTACAAAGTAGGTCTGTCGTATGCAGAAGCCTTTATAGATACCGAAACTGTACAATTTTCTTTCAACCGAATAACAACTACTTGTTATTCCGTAGACACAAAATTGTAGTGAGTAATGACTAGTAATTATCAATCAACTGCCACGGTGACGAGAGTAATATAGTGCTTTGGTCGAAGTTCAAAATGGTGATGAACTATTGTTTATAAGCAATTATTATATTTATCATTAGGCGAACAATTTGATGGTCACACAGATATAGTAAAATAAATGAGAGTCGCATAGTTTTCTTAATGATTACTCGACATACTATGTGCTGGTTCTTGACGTATTAACACAATAAAGTAACTCAAAAATTATAAACATATATAGTACTGGACATAAACTGCAAGGTCAACAATTAGTTTGACATTATACCATGAAAAGAAATTCCAAAAGTAAGATGTAATTATGTTAAGGGCGCGCCCGTACTCGTGTGTAGATGTTTGGGAATGCCAGTTAATTTATGTAAAACCAATTAAGCTAATGGAGACAAGAGTCAAGACTAATCAGGAGTCACTAACGTGTCATTCGAAGGTGTAATTTATTTACACTAATACTGTTACAAACTTTTCTTTATCATTAGGATAACCTCATTTAACTTTGTTATTCATTAACTGTGGTAATTACGAGTATTACTTTTAGTGATGAGAAAATAATTGCGAGGTCTTAACAATTATAGGTATGTACCTACCTACCATGTGGTGCTTGTTGCTTTTTATGGATCATCTTTTGTTACCCGGGGGAGTAGATCTCTTGACAATATGAAGTTTGTTCAAACTCCCGGTACAAGACTAAATAAACATAGTCAAAATATATCGTGTTCTACATATACTATTGACACAAACTATAGTGTTGGCGCGCTATGATAGCCGTTTTGACAGATAACAATAATGAGATGACATCTCAATTCATTGAAGAAAATGCGAATCACATCTATAAGTTTTAGATTATGAAAAGTATTGCAAGGAGTAACTGATTAAAAAGCAACGTAAATTAAGATGTTTGCTTAATTTCAAGTAACCGAATATAATGGATATACTAGTATAATTTTACTACGCGAGTTTGCCGGAGGTAGCAGTTGTGCTGGCGAGCGACCCTAAAAATGACAATGGTAATAAATAAATTTCATTTTTAAAAAAATTCAATTTCGAAACACAAATGCCGAGCTGTGTCGTAGGCCACGCCGGGTTTGATCGGTATGTCGATATAGAATGTACCATTATTAGTCACTTAGGGTAATGCTTGATTGGGTGGTGCTATATTCTCGAGTATCGACATTGGACCCTAAGATCGGTGAAACAAACATAACCGTTCCACTCAACTACCTTAACGGTGGTAGACATAACACGTCTTCCTAGGTTAAAGACCTTTGTATGTCCAAGGGATTGAGCCAGGTGTCGATAAGTCAATAAGTCGGTTTTTTATTTAGATATAGTATTACACAAAGAACCATATACACCATCCAGTCCCCTTAGAATGTCCGACTCGTAAGTCGATGTCGTTTAAGTTTAACATTTGTGATTGATCGAAAGACCAATGCGTCACGTGTTAGTCTCTCCACTAAACCAATAAAAATACGGAATCGTGTCGTGTTTTGTTGCCTAAGCACAAAGGTCATTTTATTGTCGTGTTAAGACAATATTGAACAATTTCTAACTTGCGGACCTGTGCATAAATGCCTCGTGTAATTGTTACATAAACTGAGTTAGTGCCGTTAATAAGTGTAGCTACAGCGTGCTTATTATCAACACGTGACGTGCTTAGACCTTATGAACTAATAATGAATTATATTAGGAGGGAAAAGAGAACTTTATTGCTGCAGTTTTATAGTCGTGGTTAGTTTACTCATAGATGGGATTCGACAAATTCGTTGTAGAGATAGATATGGTGGATATATTAAAAATCAGTAGATGTTAGTCATTAGGCTATTACATAATAAAATATTGTATGCAAGTCTGTTTTTCATGTTCATTACTATGATATAGCATTCCTATGCTCCTGCATACCTGTGCACCAAAATTATGTCATTTTTCTAAAACTATCCCACTTGTGTAGTAGCATCACATCTTTGTACACAATTTATTTATAATATATCTAAGATCGTCATTTTATCAAATTCGTTTATAATATAAGACTTCTTATTATAATTTTTAATTATTTTGTTTATAATCTTTATTACATAATTATTAAAAAATATAAGTCAAATTTTAAGAATTCATTTGAAGATAAAATATTTAAAAATAATTTATCGACTGCTCTCACAAACTTCGCCATTACGTACGGGGAAGTCGTGTTCAAACGTGCTTATTTACGTTAAGTCTGCAATATTTAGTCTGTGCTTGGCACGAATGCAAACTACAAACTTCACGGTGTTTTATTTCCTCGTTTGCAGACTCCTAGTTGAGCCCAAACTAGATGTATAGTATCTCCGCCGAGTCGGAAATTACCCTGTTTATTTCGTAAAATTTTAGTTAATTTAAAATGGTTTTTCTTATAACACCCAAGAATCACACAATGTATGGAAGTTATTTTTAATCGTGTTTCATCATTTTCAGTTTTAGATATGTACATTTATTACATATCAATATATAATGCAATTTTGGAATTCAACGTACCTACTGAATAATATTTTTTTTATTGCCATACTGATTTATTTCAAAATCTATCCGAATCTCTTTGAAAAATGGTCGCTACTCCATTGCCAATTTTACCATTTGGACATAACTAATACACTCACTGCGTACCTATAATAAATATGTATTCTACTTCACGGTTAGTCTGAACAGTTCATTTTTCACGCTGTACACACGTCCAACACCATTACACGTCCCGTAAAAGCTTCGTTTCGTGTCTGTGACACGTAATACAGATTTTTATTTTGCTCGAGAATCCTTCTACGGTATTAAACAGTTTATTATACTTGAGTTTCGTGCGTACATAATAATTTGAACGAGATAGCTTCCTCGTAAATAATTTTGGACGTAAAGTGATGTTTAGAATTATTTTTTGTGAAATCTTTTATTTTTGAAATAAGTATAATATGTATGTAGCAAACGGTGGCAAACAATTCTTTCTTAAGTAGATATAATCTTATCTATTCTATTTTTCTCTCGGTATAACATAGATAGGCACTACATATTTTCTTAAAAATGCTGAAGAGTTATCTTGAGCTGGCTTAATTCTTACGCCCGATGGCTTATTTATCAATTTCTTACTGGCAGATCCAATCTCTGGAAAATCGTATTAAAAATCGCGTATATAATGTTGTTTCACTATTAATATAAGTTACTAATCGGTTACTTTTTGTATGAAACCAAATCTTTGTCCTTAGCGATCACGTAACGATAATGAATATTTAAGATAACAAAAGTTTCTAGACTTTCTAATATTGGAGTTTCATAAAATCGACTGCTGATTAAAGGAACGAACGCGAACAAAATGTAAGAACTCATTTTAATGACTTGCTTCTTATCAAGATTAAAAAATAAATTAAAGAGATTAATTACTTCGTTGTAATAATTTGCCGAAGCAAAAGTATTTTATTAAATAAATTGTGAAAAAAAGCTATGTAACCAAATAATGTTACTTTTTGTCTGTTTTGTTCAAAATACTAATACGATAATATTAAAAAATAAACACACAATTAAATAAATTCGATTACAATATACTAGATACATTATATATTTGTAAAAAGAAATGCTATACAATATTGTAAACTGTGTAACGAACCTCGAATCTTGTTTCATGTAATTAAAGGGGACGCGTCCGAAACAGTAACTTGTTTGCAAACTTTTGTTAAAATATTGTTACGAAGTGACGCGGCAAAGTGGTAAACAATTTCTACACAAATTATTTACAAGAGTGCGAAGTTACGCGTATAAGATAGTTTACGGGGATATTAAATAACAATTCCCTTACGTTCGTAGGCTTAAAATCTGTTTAAATTACTTAAACATTTTTGTTCTTTTGTACACGGGACTGCTCTTATCCTGACGCTGAAAGTTGAAGACCGTCTCTCATAAAAGTAGCCACTGGTTGTTTGTTTCAACTTTTATTTAAACTAAAATAGTTTAAAGTTTGCGCATGTGCCCAGTAGCAATTTAAATATTGTTTAAAACGAATGAGTACTGACGTAAAAAAAATGCTTATGCGTGCGTTTCACTAAGGTAATTCATATATGGAAAGATATGTACGAGTTGCTTCACTTCTAGCAGCAATTTATTCTGGTTCCAAGGGTGATTACTGGGACACAACGCTGTCATACTGCGAGCCCCTATGTTAATGTTAGTTTTTGGTATACAATCAATATCTTACACTTATGTTACCTTACTTCTATAATATATAATTCTGTAATCTTTTATAAGTACTTATATGAATTCCAACTTAATTCAAAAAATCTTCCCGATCTAAATTCTTAAAAATATTTATTCAAAAACACTTAATTGCTCTAACAGTTGTGATAAGACAAATAAAGGGACCTACCTCTTTGTCAAGAATTTATTAACTCAAGAATTGCGTTTTTGGCTTTACTAAATAAATTGTTAAGGATTTTTTACGCTAACCAGATATAAGTAATGATTTTTAGGAAACATTGAATGTATATCGCTATACAATCTGCCTTTTATTAAAATTATTTTGTAAGGAAAATTGAGATAATGGAAAGTTTAATTATAGGTAAGTTGTAATTCGTTCTATGAAATAATATATTGAAAGAATGTATACAAATACAGGCATACAAACAACAGTTGAGACAAAAAATTGTAATAATATTTTTTGTAACTATTTCGCTTCGATCATTTATTTTATTAAATACTCTGAAAAGACTTACAAAATAATAGTTTATTAAACGAAGAGTACTTCTACTCTAAAAATACATTATTCCTTAAATTGTTTCCGAGAAAAGACTCACGCGAGCAGAGACGCGAGCAAAGACCAGTATATAATAATATAAAAATATAAATAGGTAAACCGCACGGTTTTATGTACAAAATTGCTTGTTAACCCAGTTTAATATTTTCGCAGAATTAACGGTATTCCAAAGCGATCGCTTCTATTTATACAGGGCACCATCGTGATTTATCTTTTGTTTAACTTTCTTATTCCTCGACGTAGACGTTAATAATAACGTTACTTGAACGATGCTGTTTTAAACATTCGTAAAATAGGGAAAAACTATTCAAAGAGTTATAGGTTTTTAAGTGTAAATTTGGTTGTTTTGTAGATTTAATGACTATAAAACAATATGCTTTATTGCTTTGAATGGCGAGACGAGATTGCCGTTCGCCTGATGGTAAGAAATACGACCGCCGTATCCCAGTAGAAACACCAGTTAACACCTTGAATAACAAAGTATTGTTTGGTATTCCACTGCACTCACCATCCTGAGACATGAGATGTTAAGTCTCATTTTGTCCACTAGTTACACTGGCTACAATGCCCTTCTAACCGGAACACAACAGTGGCTACACACTGCGACTTGGCGGCAGAAATAGACATTACGGTGATACCTACCCAGGTGGACTCCCACATACGAGTGACCTACCACCAGTAAAAGTAGCTTAATACTTAGTATTTACCAAGTCTAGCTATAAAGTTATTTAATAATGGTACCATTATCTACTTGAGTAAAAGCACTGAAGAGATCAACTCACTATACCATTGGGAGTAACTTTACCACTCAGGCATACGACAGGTTTACAGGTACTGTGTCATACCTTGTACAGGTTTAGTGTTTTATTCTGATGGAATGTGTTGCGTCTTCAGTGGGGATAGTATATTCATTGTACTAGTACAGGTAATAGTTAAGGTTTAAACTTTTATCCGATATGAAGGCCTTTCCTCCCATTACGTTAGGGCTTAGCGAAATGTGGATGCTGTATTTTTCGTCACCCGACTCCCTTTTTTACTAACAAGTACCAAACAAAGGCACCTTTAAACGGAAATAATTGGAAGATATAATTACTCAATAAATTCTTTTGCGCAAGCAAAGCAAAATACATTTTTTATCTTAACCCCAAATCTACCTTCCGCAGCAAGACTTGGACCTTTTTATTATCATTTTATTGCATTTTTATGTTGTTTTTACTTAGCGGCATATAGCGTAACACTTATCGAATTTATCGTTACAAGTTATTACATTATCGACTCGGACTAAATAACTGGGTTAAATTAGTCTAGCAATTGTAATGTACGTTTTGTCTCGTGCCGTTTTCATTTTCCACGCTGCGAGCTCTAAACGTGAAAGAGTTCTTCTCCAAGTGGCAAATATTTATCTAACATGTTAATGAACTCACGTAATTACGTTTGAGGTGCAGAAGCAATTAATTTTACCTCAAAAAAAAAACATCCTTTTTTAATTCATGCTGACGGATGTATACTAAAATGTGGTTATTAAATGTTTCCTGAACGATAGCTT
Organism: Manduca sexta; assembly: GCF_014839805.1. Taxonomy (NCBI): domain Eukaryota; kingdom Metazoa; phylum Arthropoda; class Insecta; order Lepidoptera; family Sphingidae; genus Manduca; species Manduca sexta. The sequence continues at coordinate 13,979,303 of NC_051134.1, read as the reverse complement.
CTCATATTGTGTTTATGGTTTAATCATATGTAATTAACGTAAATGAAAACTCGTTAAACCTAGAAATATTAATGAGCCTTCATTACGTTGTAGTGCAATATTATTTAAATCTTTGTTGCTGAAATATAATTTCCTACAATATTTCCGGAACTCGTAGCATATAATAAAAGGAGCAACAGGCTACGGCGCGCTTCGCCAGACGTTTTTATCGATGAGAAGTATCATTTGTAATTTACTCGCTGTCCGTTGAACAAAAACATGCAAAAATATATCGCACATTTTTACCAGAACCGTCAACGGACCCTTTGTTGGAACAACCAGTTCGTTAACCGTCAAGTTAACTTTGCTTTCATTGCGAATGTAGTAGGCTTGTGCCTAAACCCGCAGGCGGGATTGGAAATTCATAAAGTAAATCCGTTTTTGTCTTAATTAGTTACGTAGTAGTTTAGAGCGGGCCCGAAATGTTTCAAAAGATCGATTTGCTGCTAGTTTGTCCAAGCAAGTTTCTTGGTCTCAGTTACGGTTTGTTAGAGAACATTCGTGCAATGTTCTAAGCCGACGCGATGTTCCATTGATATCTGAAACAGAATCTGCGGTACTAAATAAACGCGCAAGCGTTCGCCACTATGCTACTATGCCTAAGGGCGTGTAATTGCAGATTTATTACCTAGATATTAAATAAGGGTGATATTTACTCTTAATATCAAAATATGGATTGCTTTGTGACTGCTTCTGTGTCTAGTTTGAGAAAGCGTTAAAAGGAATATTCAACATTGTTTGTTCTTGTTTAATAACTAGGTACATCATTTAAATTAAAGCCAGCTGAACAGACTACGTTCCTAGGATTAATTACATTTTATTACATAAAGCCATGTACGGAGGATAGAGTTTTATACTAAATGAGCCGTCTCATAATTACAAGGCTTTCGCGAGATATCTTTATTTATATTTCATCCTTCATCTGAATCATGTGTTTTAAACAATTTTGATTAAGATTTACCATTTGACATAACAATATAACAAATAGTACAATGATAAAAGCAATGAAATGGTAATTGCAATTTGACTTATAAACTGTATTGCGTTCCAAGCGGCTTTACCTACATATTATTATAGATTCCGCGAAACGTGTTTAATTATTTGCCAACGCAGCGCTTTAATGTCTAAAACAAACATGCTTATAATATATTTTTCATCAAAGTCATGACTACAACTGATGGTAAGTGGAATGGAGACTGACGAGGGATGATTATCCCTTGCCAGTTGAAACAATTATGCCGGCCAGTTTGATAACAAATATCCACTAGTATATAACTAAAAATATTTTCTTCATCATGTATTGTAGTTATATCTATATCACTACATAGTATAAAACAAAGTCGCTTTCTCTGTCTCTATGTGTGCTTAAATCTTTAAAACTACGCAACGGATTTTGATGCAGTTTTTTTAATAGATAGAGTGATTCAAGAGGAAGGTTTATATGTATAATAATAACATCCATTAAATAGTCAGCATTGCACCCGTGCTAAGCCGGGGCGGGTCGCTAGTATATTATAAAACAAAGTCCCCTTATCGGTCTGTCTATGTGTAATCGATTTTCTCAAAATCTACTGGATCGATTTTTATGAAATTTGGTATGGAGATAGTTTAAAGCCTTAAAAAGTTTATAGCCTTCTTTGCATCCCGGAAAATATGTTGCGGGACTTTTATCCCGGACACATCTTCACGTGGGCGAAGCCGTGAGCAAAAGCTAGTTAACTTATAATTTGCACTCTCTACTAAAGTATTGTCATCAGGCAAAAGGGCGGTTATAAAAAGTAACCCAAATCATTACTGCAATATGAAAAAGTATGTTGTGCCACCCTCATATTGGTATGATAAAAGTAATGACCCCACGTTGGGGAAAAAGGAGGTTTGTAACTTCATATCAGTAAAAACTTGAGAGCGAAATACAGGGGACAATCCCGTGAATAGCGATCGGTAATTAGCACTGAATAACATTATACTCATTGTTATAAAAGACCGGATGCATTAACATATAAATCAATATTTATTAAGAATTTCTTAGTAAGATAGCTCCTAGTAATGCGTCGTTTTATTTACATCAATGGGCGAACCCATTCTTGTATTTCTGTTTTAGAGTAAACTAACGTTAGGTAGCTTTCACAGAGCGTTTTTTGCGTATACGTTACGGTAAAATCCATGCATTCTGCGATACTTCAGTTTACGATTGGCTAAAAAACCTTCAAATTCTCTAGTGTTAGCAGTATTTCTGTGGCAGATCACCCACTTGTTTATCATGTTCCTATATAATATACAATGATTTAATTTATATATTTTTACAATAAAAGTCAGTGTTTTATTCTTATAAATACTTACACATTATTTATCAGAAAAAACAAAAAACCACCGTCTATCTTTTCCACAAAACTCACAGAGTTCGAACAGTGTTTAGAAGTATTTAAGTGCTATTTCAAAAATAGCTTCAAGTGGATCATTAATTAAATTTGGCGTTTACGTTGCGCGTAATGAAATTTTAAACAGTTTAATAATAGTTCTCACACGAATCACCTTAACGCTCACTAGCGGATTGGCCACTAAACGCTGTAAGAATAACAAGCTAGCATAAACGGAATTTTAATTTCACATAAGCGGCTTCAATGATGTGCCGAAACTGGAAACTAGCACACATGTACGATACGCGTAGCATGCTCTTAGGCTAAATATTAATAATTACACATAATTAGCAATATCCTATAGATTATTCGAAACTGATATTATCATATTATCTAATAAACGGTGATGCCCAGTTAGGAGTGAAACGAACTGTCGAGATGAATGTCCGCAGGTTCAAAACCCAAGAGCCGCACTTCCGACTTTTCTAAAGTTTTGGGAGTATTCGTTTTGAATTATCGACGGTGAAGGAAAATTTAGCAAAGAAACCTGCATACCTGAGAAGTTCTTTGTAAGAATTTTGGGGCTATGTAAAGTCTGCCAATCCGCACTAGGCCAGCAGGGTAGACTAAGACAAAATGACGAGAACGTCTAATGCCTTTCAGTAGTAGGGGAGGCCCATGCCCAGCAGTGGGACCGTATACAGTACAGGGTTCGTATTATTATATTATCTAAATTAATAAAATTTATCCTTTAAACGTGTTTTTATATACTCTGAGTAATACAGAGTTCAAAAAACGATAAAAAAAAACTATTAAAAGTGCTTTACACCAATCGTAGATTCATATATAGGCTTGCTTTATTCCTGAAATATGCACAGTAACTTTTATTTCTCGAAAACACCTTCAAAAGAGCAAACAAAGAAAAAGGGTTATATTTTCGACCACAAACCCTAAGATTTTATGCTATTCAAAAAACCTTTCACTTCGTGTCGCGGTCGATTATTACTGATTGAAAGTGTGCAAGAGAATTGAAATTGCCGGTCGCGTGGTCAACTCCCACTTAGAAAAAAATATGAAGATCACAAACCTTTATAACGAATAGTTAGTCGCAAACCAATTGTATTTAAATGCGTATAGGATACAGGTGAAAATTGAAATTGTAATCATTATTATGCCATTTTATTTGAATGTATTATGGCAGTTAAAAACAAAATCTTGAGTTCAAAGTTATGCCTTTTAAAACTGGATTCAATGAATTTATTGTAATCTTTAGCTCGAGGCGTGTCAGTCAAGCTTTATGCGAGAGAACTTTTATATTCTCACTAACTTCTGCAGAATACAAAGAAGTTCTTACAATTCATCTCACAAAGGATTAGTTAAAAAGTTGTTAAAAATATTTTGACTTTGACGACTGCTCGTACTGATACTATTGGTATTTAAATTCCCTTTTAATTTGTTACAAATACGACCTAAATACTCCTACGATCGTCATGTCCTTGCCCTAATCCTATTCCAATGTGGGACCAGCATATATATGTATGTACATTTTTAAGTATAGTGTAGAAACATCTCACTTAATGTTTCTGATTGGCAGATTTCTTGACGTGATCGGCCTTTAGGGGATCCATGCTCCAGCAATTGGTTTTGGGAAATCCATACAAGGTGTTGCACCATTTAGATATTGAAACTAGGACCTTTCAGTCCACAGCTCTATCTGCTGCCACTAGACCGAGAAGATGAACCTAAACATTTGAAATCTATATTTAATAGGTTTTAAAATGTTTTATTTAACGGGTTGGGAGTCCCTAAAATTTATTTATTTGTTACATGTAACATATCTTTACAGGCACCTTAAATCTAAAACAAAAACTGTTTGAGGATTCCATAAAGTGTTTTGTATTAGTGTAACATGAATATAGTTAAATATTATCAGTGTTTCTCATCATTACGTAAATTGGTAAAAGTACAGGAAAAAAACATGATTGTAAACGAGCACCAACACGATACGTAGCCCCAAATATAATCATTTATTGTCAATATTCAATATCATATCGGCCGAGTATCCCAATTTGTAGGTTATCTCGGAGAGGCTTGTGGATTATTCTAATAACAGTGAAGCCTGAGAAAGGCTAATATAGCGAAGGAGAAATGCTGATGTACCAACTACGTCCGGTTTCAATATCTACACGATATCGTCACGTTATTGAATATAGAATTAAACGCTATGCTGTTTTATTTAGGTTTCATTTTTAAATTTTCAGATAAAAGTTATTTTTATGATAAAATAAAACTGAAAAAAAAGGTTGTATGAACGTAATTGTTGTATTTGTTTATGATATATTTTATATGAGTAATAATTTTTATCTGTTAAATAAATATCGGCCCACAACGCCAGTATATTTTAATTGGTTAAACAATATAATAAAAATTTCCTCTTGCATCTTACATTCCTCATTAGTCAAATCTTTAAAGAAATTGGAATTTATTAATTTTGTTTACGGTTCGCTTAAGATCTGAATATAATAAATATGATTATTTACGTAGTTATTTCGTTCAATATTTAATTATATTTACAATTAATGTCAAAAAAGTGATTAAAAACTAATTTAACATTTGATGTTATCAATTCTTGGTGATGTCCCACATTATAATGTAAATAATATCCAAAACACGTATTTTCATTTGGTTCATATTACAGGCGCAGTAATAATAGCTTGGAGATTCGCCAGTGAGACCGGCCATTGTTTACATGCTTCACATTAAACAAAAGGTTACTTATAACACCACCCTCGATATGAAAATACTTTTATGTCGAACGGTGACAAATCATTCGCAATAACTAACCGGAGGTTAACATTCTACGAGCGATTTACCATGTTCCCAACCCATACGAGAAGTCATGTGAATCGGCTAGCTATAAATTTATTTACTCGCCTCCTAGTTATATGTTTGATGTGGAAAATCAATTTCGACGCAATCCTAAACAAACGTTGGTGTATATAAATCAAACACTAGAGATCTGAGCGGCTGCTTCGAGAGTTGTGAAAGGCATTGATTGTAGTATTCGCATTTAGGTCCCCGATCCCCAGGAGACTTGTATTTTCATAAATATTTTCTAATGAAAACGACATCGGAATTATATTAAAAGCTTTCGTTGCAGTTTTTTCTCGGAATAATTATTCATATTCTTCTTTGTAGTGTATGACATATAATATATTACCATAGTATATAATATAATACCATAGTATTTGTATGGTGAAATCCAGACTCCGCGTATAATAGGGCTTTGAAGTGGAATAAGTATTGCACAAATAAAACGAATATGCCACTAAAATGTAACCCTGCTATGACCTATAACTTGTTTTTGTGGAGGTAGTTTATTTTATGACCGTGACGTCAATAGGTCTAGGTATTATACGGAACGACTATTACAATAGCTATGTTATACATATACACATGTATTTCATCTAAATATTTACGTATCAAATCGGGTAATTTGCCGATGCTCCAACAGCGTAAACAATAAAGTTAAATCCTAGCCAAAATTTATATCCTTGTTTGTTTGCAATTTTTGGACGAATCCACAAAGTTTGGTGATTTGTTTTTATCGTTTGCTGAGCAGACTGTAAAGCGGTGTCCACATAATGTAAGTGCATAACTAGTTAGAAAAAATATTTCGCTCACTCGTTGCTGGGGTAATAAGCTATTTCAAATAACTGTAAACTTTTATTTATTCCATTTTCCCTTTTATACGAATTGTTGTGTTTTTCTTTGAAAGCTTGGGAGAAGTTGAATTTACCATAACTAACAAATGTTAGAAAAACTATACAAGCGTTCTTTTAGTTTTACAATAAGATAAATCAAATGTGGATTTAAATATTTTCGAACAATGTTATATTTGTTCCAGTTTAAAGAAATAATATTTTCTTTGACGAGATATTCCTCTCTTTATAATATAATTTGTCATAATATTGTATGTTTCGGAATATCCCGGAATCTAGTTTGTAAAAATCTGTCAAAGTTTTAATGTCTTATTACTATTAGCTTCTGCTAATTTCTGCTTTATGTGCAAACAATATTATTATATCACAGTGAACTTCTACAAATTTCGAATTTTAAATAGACATACTTTACATTTTATCTGTAAATTGTGATGTTTAAATTTTTTGGTAACTTTGATTAAACGAATAATATTATTGATATTAGTTAATAATTTATTATAAACTGACGGTTGTAATTAATAATTGTTGAACCTTTCAACAACTGTTAATTAATCATGAAACTTTGTTTAGAGTACTTAATTTTATGTGGACGAAATATTGACAGCTCGTCGCCGAGCTATTTGTCTTATTGTCGCGCAACAAGTTGTCAGTGTCTGCTCAGAGCCTTGCCGTCGCCGCTGAAAAAGCGCAACAAAATATTTGCAAACATCAATATAATGTGTTTTGTCGCGCGATTTTATTTCCAATGCGTGCTAGACATAATATTATAATTTAAAATTCATCAGATTAAAACAGAACTTACAGACTCCTTATTTGAATATAGCATTAGAATAGATTTAGATTTAGAAATGCGTTATTATTAACATTTGAAGTTAATAACAGGTTTTAAACTGATTGAAAGTGTGAAAAACATAGATTTTATTGCTATTAGATGCAATTTTATAGTTTGATTTAGAAGATGTCTCGGTGTTTTTTTTTTTTATAAAAATTTATACAGTATCGCCACTTATGGTACCCATTATAGGGATTCTATGGGAATCTCATCTTTGAAAAGAAACTTAAAATCTCCATTGTTTAAATGAGCTGGCTACGCTCAGGATACTTTATAATTTCTATAGATGGACCCTTAAGATATATTTAAAATCTACCATGTATGATCCAACTGATGATATTCTTTTTGTTAACATAAATGACAGAATATCGAGTTAAATATATAATTTGTAGTATAAATGCAGAATGTAATCATTAAATAGTTACAAAAGGTAAATTTTGCTAGATACGACTGATATAATATAATGGAGTCTTCCCTATCGGCGTAGTTCGTAGGTCCGTCGATCTTGTTACTCCTGTAGAATCGTGGTAACTTATTTAAACTGACTTACTAATAAATCAATCCGACTAATGCGCTGGCTTAGTTTTATATGTGTAGACTAATTAATAACCATAATAAAATGTGTGTTTCCTTTAATTGTTACTTATTAACTGAGTCCATTGGTGTGATTATAAAATTTAGTCGATATTAACTTAGATGTGTTCTCACCTGCCCCGCTGCAGTATCCATAGAAATAGGGTGTGGTAGCCCCTTTAGGCGAGGTCTCGTGAACTAATTCTACGCTCCAACATGTCGGAATGACGGCTAAGCCAACATCCTTGTTCGCAGTTCGGCAGGAGAACGAGCGCATGATGCACGACGCCCTGCAGGTGGGCGTTTTAAATCGCACCCAGTCGTCGGTGGCATTGCGCTGACGCCGCGCTACTCGCCGCGACCGCGGCTCGATAACATCCGACCAGCGGCCGCGCCCCCCGAGGAGCCTGTCGAGCCGGAGCCCGGCCCGCCCGGCAGCACCGACGCCGCCGACGACGCTGATGCGGCCGCAGCATTGTTTACGGCGCACGACGGGCCCGCCGCTCTTCGGTACGAGGTGAGCCCCACCGCCGCACCATACGCCGCCAGCACCACGTGAACCCTGCCGCTGTCTCTCGGCCTGTTCCAATACTACCGTGTCGACGACGGATATACGAATTGAGAACGCAAAAGTAGCCGGTAGCCGTAGCTCCCGCGCGTAGCTGTGCAGAATAGCGCGGTATGTGAACTGAACGAAACATAGACTTAAGTTGCTCGTTTGATATTGAGTGACGAACTGGATGTATAGCTAGATAATGTGGTAATGTGAATAAATAGTCAAGATTGAAAATGTTAATTGTTGAAATGTATCGGATAGTTTGTAAAAGACAAATGTCTATAATCCACAATAGTTATTGTAATATTAATAGTCCTAACAACAAGACCGCGTGTGGAACTAAAGGAAGAAATTGTATTAACACTTTGAAATTTAAAATGTTTGGATGCCTAATAAGGTACTATAAATGTTACTGTTTGTAACGACGATTTTTGGTGATTTTTACCAATGTTTAGATATTTACGTACGCACTAAGTACCTATGGTTACATAATTTGTAATACATTCATATGTAAACGATAATATCTTACGGCACAATTTAAGCGGTAACGCATAGGCATTAAAATAAGAACCAAGCTAGTCCACAAAGAGATCGAGTCGAATTTCTTTCTTTAGTTCAGATATAGTTTCAATGTCGATGTTTACGTGGCGCGTGCCACGATAGTAACAATTAAGAACAACGCCTCGAATATCTTAGAGGCAGCATCGTATAAATGCCTATAATTTTATTATAAGAGCACTCTGTTAATTAAATACTCTGATCACAAAACAATATATTTATTACTATCGGTAATCTTTCTATATATAATATGTATGTATTTGTACCAAATTGTAAATGTAAACTGACAGTCTAACATTTTTTAGTTACATGTGTAACACATCAAATTGTGAACAAAACAAAAGAGCTTTTGAAACTGCGCTTAATATCTGTTAAAATAAGAGCTTTGTATAGTAGTTGTAGATATTATTCTTATGTGGTACGACGAGAATAATCTTGTCGGTAAATAGAACCGCAAAATCAGTGACGTACACTCCAGTGGTTTTGTACAATGGCGGTCAGAAAATTGTTACCTTACTAAACGCGTGCCGGACACCCTCGTTCGCACCGGACTTATTGAAGTTCACTTCACGTTCTCGCGTCCGGCCAAACCCATAGTGTGATAGCCATGAATATTTTAAAACATAATTTCCGTTCTAACGTTTTCATTTCATATAACTATTATGTTTGTTCTTTTTGTAGTTTTTAAATACAGTCCTTATGATTGCATTTGGAAACATATTAGTTTGACTGCTATTGAACAAACTAACTTTGATGCATTTTAAGCACTGATACAAGCGGTTAGGTAGATTATATTATTGAAAATTGTTTGGTGTTAGTTTACTCGTGCCCGCGACTCGAACATATTAATGTTATTTTTATTAGTTAACGTCAATGGAGAGATTAGTTTTAAAGCTTCAAAATTTTATAAAAAGGTTTGTCACCCATATGAATAAAATCGCACATTAGAACCAATTTGTACTAACGTTGTATTTATCAGTTTTTATGGACATAGGTTCACAATCATTTTCATGGCTTTCTTCTCACATGACATTGCCTTCGTGGTATAAAACGTTTATGTAACATCTTAAACGATGCCACCACATTAATTAATAAGCTTGTCAGGCTGATATTAGCAGACAAATGTGACAAATGATCTTAGATATTAATGAGCACTCCAATATATTTCGTAAGCAATCTTTGTATGACCTATTGCTGTGCATTTATGATGTAAGTTATTCGCATATTTATTGTTATATCGTTACAGTATACGTATTCAGCTACGAAATGCGAATTCTTTTCGCCATCGAGCATTATTGTCAAGTGGCTCTGCAATATTGCTAGTTTCATCAGTTTCAAGTAAATACGTATATCAATATGAGATTGAAAACATTTCGTGCAGGTACGGGTAAACTGCAAATTATTTCTTGCTGAAGACACGGCGATGTGTGTCCGTGGAGTTTGTGACATTTTTAAATATAATTTAATACACAGAACAAATATAATCTTGGTATTGTTTATTAAAATATTTGCTGTAATATTGAATTTGTTTCTATTGTGTGTCGCTGTATTAAATGTAATATATTATAATGAATTTCATTTCAACGGTAGCAAACGTTTGGGACCAAAAGCATTGTCTCTTCGTTTGGAATTATTTTTATTTTGTTCGTATTGTTATAACATAGAACGTTTTTGAGGTGGAATTGATCGATAATTGTTAAATGTTACAAGTCGTGTCTTCTGCAGGACAATATATAGAAAATATTAATGTTCCGTGTAACGAATGTTATTATATGTAATTGTATGTTAGACAAGTGCGCCTGATGTGTCCCACACCTCGAAAATTTTCTAAAAGTCGCCATAAGTAAGTGTTTTAATGTTATTTTATTTTCTTTGTTTATCTTCTATTAGTACGTAGATATAATGCATCCAAAATAATAATCACGAGCTTTATAGTCAGTAGAATTATAAGACTACTTACTAATCGAACAGCTTAGCGTGTAAATGTTGCTACATACATATTATAATAGTGAGGAAAATTTTCCACGTGTGGGCGACTAAGCTATCGCTCTACACCTAGTTACGAATGTGTGTATCGACAATTAAATATATGTGAATTAGTTTAATTGCGATTCGCATCCCCTCCCATCCTAGTGTGATACGGTATGTTACGTGTTCAAATGTTATCGTTTGATTATAATCTATATCTAAGGCACGGGATTCATGTATTGTGTGTTTAACGGATTACTCTTTATGAAGTGCGGGTCGCGCATATTCAATTCCGTTGCGACAAATTTAGTTTCCGTCGCCATTTTGAACTAGCAGATGTCGCAAATGACTTAAAAAATCGCTTTAATGACTTCCATTAAAGGATTACTTATTTCTTTTCCGTAAATGTGATTGCGGATTAGCAACATAATCTCTAGAGCTCGACAAGACACAATACCGATGGCTCGTACTGTTTTCCAGCGTATGTGCTTACCGAACTTATCCGGACACATTCGTACATGAATACCGTGCTTAATACATCGCCTTCGAGCGAGCACTGTCAAAGCATTCATTCGGCTATACTAGAGATCAATTCCATATATATAAAACAGGACCTATTAACATAATTAGTGTTAGAAGAAAAAAATACAAAGAATTTTATAGTTGTTTGTTGTAAACATCAGTTTTAATTAATCTATTTTACAGAAAAAAATGTTTAATAAAATATCTTTATAAAATAAATTTCGTTTTCATTTTCTTTGTCGATTGTTATCCTTTTATACGAAATGTCGAAGGCCAAAGTTGATATACAAAGGGCCGTTTCCTACAGCTCGGGCAGAGAAAAGGTTTGCTTTGAAAAGGTGGGGGTGAGTAGCATTCCTTGGGAGGCGGGCTCGCAAGTATGCGGCTGTGCCGATGCGCCCCGCACTCTGGCGTGAGCCGCTTGTTACATGACAACAATTTGCACTAAAAGCTTGCAATATTCCAAGATAACATTAGCTACGTAATTGAGATATTCGAAGAACTTGTTTCCATTAGCTACGGCATTTCTATAACGACGTCGAAATGGAGCAGATCTTCGAACGTTGCTTTTGTTTCGGATTGCACAACTCATTTTTATTCCGAAGGTTTTCTGCAGCTACATGATTGCCCGTATGAGTTTAAGGATGTATACGATTAAAATCAAATAAATATGTGATTATAGTACATAAAATAATAAAAAAGTCTCATCATAACATTTAATTACGATATAATTGCATAGATGCATCATTAGAAGTCCTCTTATATTTAAGATTTAAAATTAAAAAGTTAGATATGTCTGGAATGTGACATACCTACGTAGGTATGTGTGTATTTTACAAATAACCTACTACATTGTATACGTGATTCATTAATTCAAATTTAGTTACAATGATCTGATTTACGCTTACATGAATTATGCTTATCATTTGGTTCAATTGATGCAAATAATGTTTTCCCACAAATCAGTTTGATTATTCAGAAGGCAACATTGTAGGATACCAATCACAAACTCTTAACACAGACATATACAAAGACAACGATAATACACAGCCAAAATTACATAATTTATTCCTCAATACATATAGTGTTTAATAGTTGTGCAAAATTATTTTAAATTAAATATTAAGTAAATTGTTCGCTAGCCCGCCGTTCAATGGAGACCCCGGTATTTAAACAAAGCTTCCTTTCCACCACGCTCGCCATCACTGTGGTTACCGGATTGTCACAGCCACAATGCGTATACGTACACACAAACACACATTTAATTAGGCCTGTTTACACAACTCAACATTATTGTGCACATATTTGGGTAAACAAGGAATCCTTTAAAGTTTGTGCTAGCTTAACTGGCCAATGTGATTATGGAATATGTTATAACTTATAAGAAATTAAAATGGCTTTTTATTGGTTTAATTTTTAGTTTTATATGTTGATCGAAGCTATGACGTACTAGCTTCGTTTTTGTACACAGCCTCTGTTACAATATGTATAACTAATAAATAATTAAAAGTACCATACCATTTTTCTTGAATTTTCTTGGAAAGGGCGGTGTTATTTATATTAAAATAAGTGCAATGATTATTCCAATTAAAATGGTAACTTACATATATTTAAACACATTTTCCCACTATTTCAATTGAAAGTCAAGGTAAAAAAGGATCTCTAGATTTTAATTTTTTTCTCAGTCGGTACCATTATGTCGGTCTACTCAACTAATTTAGTTTTTACACTGCCAAAACATCATAATTTTAATTAATGATTAACCCTATTATACATGCAACATATTTTTTAAAGAATTAAATATATACATACATAACATCACGCATTTATCCCCGAAGGATAAGAGGCATTAAATATATTTGATTTATAATTTCTTTCCTATTCATTAAATATAAATAACAGTGTAAAATTATGTCGCTCTTACATTACTAAATAGAAGTAAGAACTATCTTTTATTAACCTGAGAGAAAATGTTATCGTCAAATGAATGAAACTTGGCGGACCTGTTCAGTTACAAACTAACTCATCTAGGTAAGTAGTTTTTGTTAAAGTAAATTAGCTTACATTACATTTCAATATTAAATATGCGGAACAATTTGTTAATGTACTCGTGTTCATTTTCATTATTTCGTAGGTAAATTTTAGTAAAGTTATTAAAGGCAACAAAGGTACAGTGCTGCTATAATGGCGTCATTTTTCTAGAAACCTTGTTATAAGTATTTAAAGATATTGTGAAACGTGATGCTCTGAGTTTGATTTCCAGTTGACACTGTAGGATACTATACATATTAGATAAAATTATGATCAAAAACAAAAGTAAATACTTATGTTTTTTTTAGATTTGGAATAACTATGACGAATGTATTGCAAAACTCCGATAGATATGTCACTGTACAAATTAATACTTGAAATAGTAAATTGAAGTTTATTATATTAAAAATAAAACATAAACTCGCTTAAACAGGTACAACACGATATTTTGTAAATTAATGAAAATTCCTAAAGTGAATTTGGACAGGTAAAGAGTGAATGGATTAACTTAATGCCGCGACCTCATTACGGTGGCCGTGTCATTAATAATAATTAAATCTGTCACCAACTCCTTGTTGTCACCAAGGTTTTATTTAAATAAATCCATTTGACTACAAAGTTTCATGTCGGCTTATTTGAGGGTTCTTCAAAGGTGCAAATTAGTAACTTGATAATAACTGACCTGTCACTGCCCTCACACCCTACCACGGCATGAACACACTAACTTCTCTATGAATTATAGCCGGCTTCTAGTATGGTAGAGGGAAAAAGGAAGGATATTTATTCCGTCATGATAAAAGTATTTAAATTTCTACAAACTTATAAAAGCAGAAATAGTAAATACACACAACTATTGGCTATTTGTTTGACTCATTAATAAAGATTTTCGTAGATTGCACGCAATTAAAATGATTCAGAGATAACTAAAAACCTAGTTTTAATTAAGCCAATCAGTGCAACTCTAGACCCAAACTTGATCATCGGCAGTTCGCTAATTGTTGTCAATTATGTCGGTCCCTGCATCGACGGGGCTAGGAATTTGTAAAAATAAAATAGTGTGAAGGGAAATTTAGTAGGTACTAATCAAGGTGGAGGTATGAAGCGATAGTCTCAAGGATCGCCAGGGTATGACCAAGATCCTTAAATAAGAAAGGTAAAGAAAACATGTCTAGATTAAAAAAATGCACACAAACAATGTATACGTGGTAAGTATAACCATTGCTTATGGGCTGGTGATGATTCATGATGATGATTTTATCACATGATATGATGATTATCATTTTAGATGTCTACAAATTATAATTAAAACATGATTAGGTTTATTGTTTGAGCTAATAATATGCTTAAAAAAGTGCGGCGGGTTTATTGTGAAGTAAAATAAGAAAAGAAGACGAAGAATTCATTAACTCTATATTACTACTCTTAGAAGCAAACAATAATGTACAAAAACTAATCGGGCTTTTAAAATAAAATTAATAAATAATATTAAAATTAAATAATCGGGCTAATTTATACGAATCAATTAATCAATCAATCAATTCAATCGCCAATTAATAAATTATTCAATAGACGTGTTCGCTATCTAAAGGCTATTAAAAATTAACCATTAGTTAGTATCAAACACTTTTTCATTCTTTACTAGAACTGAAAATTATTAATTTTCGAAACTTGATTACTCGAAATATTTTATAATATAAAAAATGTAAAAGGTTCGTTCCAGGCTACAAAGAGATTGAATAATTTGTATAACAATTAAATAGCATGTTGGCGGACAAAACCAGACGCTGGAGTTTTCAAGATATACTGATAGTATAAAAGCGTCATTTAGGCTGTTCATTTCCCCCTCGCGCTAAACTAGTAAATTGTATTCATTGATACTTTCTAGAAATATAAGAGTTGTAAATTGCGTAAGGTATTTCTTATTTGGAAATACTTACACGTTCACTAAAGATATTAATAACCATTATGATGTTGGTGCAGCTGCGTGTAAACGTTGGTATAAGAATAATATGGGATTTTAAGTTTATCCGGTATCCCTGTATCCGGTATTTGTCAAATCACGATAACTAGTAACATCATAATAATATCTAATGTAATTGATACAGTGTAGGAATGTCTTCAAATAATGTCAATTGCCTTCATAGCGTCAATACCTCAGTAAGATCTAAGTACAAAATTACACTATTTTTAATACTTCATGCGTATCGATATACACTCCAGCACTATCAATAAACAGTAGATGTAAACATGAAGGTTACTACAGGATCTTAAAATGTTTACATGAGGCTAGTTGGTCAACCCTTACGGCGTTGGGTATCGATTCCGATGATATTGAGGGTAGTTCACAGTCGAGTGATAGATAAGTTCCGCTTCGCCGGCCACCCATTGTAGGCCGCTAATGAGCCCGATCAGCGACCATAAGCCACTTTATTGCTGCATTACGTTCGATTATCCTAATTGCTCTTACGTGCTTGGCTTGTTCTTTAAAGTTCGCGTTAAGTTTGCTATTTATAAATGAGTTTTTCAGAATATATTCGGTTCTCAGTACCACTCAATATTTTGAACTTTAGCGTGTAAGTTAATTACTTAGCAAATTATATTATTTAGCAATAATTTGTTGATGATGTTTTATAGTTCAAGTACGTAACGTATTTTTTACATTTCCTTCGAAATGTACGTAATCAGCAAGCAGGGTAACGCGATTAACACACGGCCCGCGCCGTGCCGCTCGCCTGCGGTGTGCGGTCGGACGGGTGGAAATTTTGAAACACTGTATGCAAATCAGTGTGTTCACGCCGCACACCCTACGAGTGCAGCAAACGGCATTGGGTGGTAAACGGGTTAATTACCAAAATATACACCTCTATCTGCTATTTTATTATAGTTTTTTTTTAGGTCAACGAGCATATTGTATACATTTTTTATTGCTGTGAATGACGAGGCGAGCTTGCCATTTGCCTGATAGTAAGCGATACGACCGCCTATAAACAGTAGAAACACCATCCAACACCTTGAGATACAAAATATTGTTAGGTATTCATTCACTCATTATGTCCAGTAGTTACATTGGCTATAATGTCCTTCAAACTGGAGCACAACAATGACTACACACTGTTGCTTGTCGGCAGATATAGACATTGCGGTGGTACCTACCCAGGGGAACTCTTACATATGAAAGGCCTACCACCAGTACACGTCCATGAGCTTAAACGAAACCTATCGAATTTGCGGCAATAGAATTCATTGTAGTGTTGCTCACTCTTACATTCACATACCTTTTGATATATTTTACTGCAAATTTCAGAGAATTCCTATAAATTCATCTAATTTACTAACAAATAAGAGCGTAAGCTACATTTAAAACATTTTTTTAAAGGAAGTGTAGTTAAGTCGAGCAAAAACATGAATTTGGTGTGTCGTGTTTTCCTGTTTGGTACATATTTCCTAACAATCGTGGCGGACGGAAGGCCCAGCCCAGTTGAGGCGGCAGACCGTAAAAACAAAAATCACTGTGATTTCCCATTCTCGGCGCAAGTCTTGCTATGAGCACAGCTTCTATAATAAAGCAGTTATCTCAACACTCAGGGGAGTAATGAGTAATCATTGAGATTAAGTTAAGTCATTAAGGCCCATGGATTTTCACATTTACATCGTTTTCATTGTTACATGCTAACGTCAACTTTTATCAAATATAGCATCCAGTTATATTATAATTAAAATAGAAAATAAGATTATAATATTTATTAATATTTGAATAAATAAACATTATTAAACATTATGATTATACTACAATAATATAAATTCTGCATGTATTCATATTACCTACTGTACCCAAATGTTTTCAGTATACACTTAACAATATTACTCCCATACCTTTACTATCTGAAACCGCTTCTTGTTATTATAAAACCGTTTAAGTCAATTTAATATCAACTTTTACAAACACTGCACGTTTTGAATATTTAGAGGGATGAATAACAGCCAATGAAATTTCAATCAAAATTAATTCGATGCGTTCAACCATAATTCACACCTCATCGAAAACTGATTTTATGGCAATGTTATTAATTCTTTGTTTTGTTCTAAACCTTGTTAACAATTTTGGGTATTTAATCAAGCTTTATTAAACTTTCACGTACGTTTAGTTTAGACTGGTTTGCCTGAAATTCCATAAACACCCACGCTCGCCCTTTACGGGGTGAGCAGAAGCATAATGCCACCCACGGCATCCACCTTATGGACTATGATAAACTTTGTTTCCGTTCCATGATATGATGGGCTGAACCTTGCAAATTTCGAAAATTGAAGTGTCTTTTTCGAATAGAAAAACTATCATAGATGTTAGATACTCGGTATAGGAATTGAATCAAAATGCCGACAATTAAGAAGCCAGTTGAGTTTTAAATAACTCAATAAGTGAAGTTTAATAACATAAATAAGTTAGTTAATAGAATATAATTTTATTTAGACCGCTTCGACTGGTAAATGTAAATAATTCTATTTCATGCGGTAAAGCTAATTAGAAATTATAATAATATGATTCAAAGGATCAACATCCTTTTCACGTCTGCTATTTATCATATTTAATTGACGACCAATTCTTAAATTGACAGTAACAGTCAATGCCACTGTTATTTTTTTTACTTTAGCTTTTTCTTTAACCTTTACAGTTTATGCTCACCTCATGTTTAGCTCGACCAAAATCATGAGAACCTTGTTAATTAGACCCGATAACTTGAGATTGAAACGAACATTGCTACCTGTCAAAGTCGTGAATAACTTGCGGAATCCTCGGGGCGTAAATTTTTGACTTTTAATTAAAATTGTGCATGGAAAGTATCGGTTTCATTGCATCGCACGTTTTTGTGTTAAAATTAGTCATTGTTATGTGATATTATTTGTATTGACACGTTTTTTTATTAATAGCGTTAAAATTTTATTTACGGTCATTAAATGATTATTATTGTCAATTTATTAATATACGGTAATCTAGTAATTTTGTAAACTATTATACTACTTGATTGAAAATTTTACTGGTCAAATATATACAAATGAATTGCTTTGTATAATAATATCTTAGTAATACGATGATGCTCAATCTTCTTATTTGTTTTTTTTTTCCAATAGGCCACGAGCCTTCGAAGAATTAGTTCGCATGATGGTAATTTGCCATGATCCATATATGACAATAAACAGTCTTACTTGTAAAATTGTTTTAGCATAAAGAGGTGGTTAAGAATTGCTTAAATAGCTGTCAAAAACATCACCGGTTCCTAGTTTAAACCTTATTAAGAGGCAAGATGGCGGGTTTTAACTTACAGTTGATCAAGTAAATTTGTGTTTTAACTAAGCATAGCTTTGCGAATTTTTTGTAAGCAAGACAGATAATGTTAGCGGGTCGTGGTAGATATTTAATCTTACGTGTCAAAGGTTATGGGAAATTCTAAATGTTAAGAAAAATCATAAGACTGACTGCCCCCACAAAACGCAAAACGAAGCTTACTTCATGCCGGTTTTCTGAGAAACAATGAACCATTCATGCTGTAGACAAAACTAGCTTCAGCGCACCTTTACCGCAACATTTATAAAATATTACCACCATTTACTTGTGGTGGATAAAAGAGTATAAATACTGGACATTATAAGACTTACAAAGTCATGTCTCAGGATGGCGAGCGCGGTGGAATGCCAAACAATAACTTGTGGTTCAAGGTTTTGGATGATCTTTCGTTGATGGGCCGTCATATCGTTTACCATCATTCAAGCTCGTCTTGTCATTCAAAGCAATACAAAATATATCTATAGGCAACTCAATTTAACAAACCAATATAAATACACTAAACAAACTACTGGTGCGCTAAGAAAACGTTTATTGATTTATCTACACTCCATTAATCACGGGAATCTGTGCGAATCGAGAAAGAAGAAATAAATTATGAAAATAAATAGTGCAGTGGGAAAATACAAATTGCTGGTCTTTTAATACATGTGGTTTTATTAGTGCGCTACTGAACAAGGTATTAGTATTTCACTTATTCCTATTTTGGCGTTATTTAGAGAGTTGTGGCGGTGTAGCGGTTGGGTTTCATTTCAAAGCTAAATAAAGTATAAAGGAAATGCATTTGCGAGTTCCTTTTATGTTTTATGCTCGGGAAAATGATTAAATGGTGAATGTTAGAAGGACTACTGACGATGATAACAAAAGGATGACTCAACGTACTTGAATGAAAATTAGTCTCTTTGATGATTTTTATTGCGTTGACAGTTGAAATGTTCCTGTTTTTTTATACTTGCACGACAACGTGACCCTACTATATCTGATGGTCAGTAGAGTGGAGTCCAACAGAATGTCTAAGATGAGAGATGATTACCCCTCGGCAGTCGACACAATATTAATAGACTGATCCCGGACCGCGACACACATTGCGTGGGCCACTATGGCGGGTTTTAACACATTGTGTACGATGGTCGCTATCCGGATATAAAATATGTCCCACCACCAGCACAATTGTTGATTTGCTGCTTTAGAAACTCTTTGAACCTATTCCCTCCAAGAAAGTAAGGCGATTAGCGACTTTCAATATCATACAACCGCTTCACTGCCGATAGCAATTATTGCCATCTTCCGTTCTGTTGTGTTTCATAACATACCCTATCTCCTTGATCTTACATACATCTTGCATGATATAAATTTATTTGCTTTCTTAGTATGTCATGTCTTAAAACATGGGTTTAAATTTGAATGAAGAATTAGTGTTCTGCATTTTTATTTAATATTGTTTATTTATTTATTTTTTTATGTTTATTTCAGATTTACAATGAATTTAAAATGAATACTGTAGAATGAAAAGTTCCGACACAAGGAGTCAAGCAGTTAAATAATTAAAAAAAAACATATTTCAAGAGGAGTATAGTTGTTTATATTAGGGTTCTTTAAGCTCCTGTGTTTGATTTTATATGTATATTATATTTAAATATCGACGAAGTAAGATAGATGCTTAAAACATTTTTATCCTACACTAGCATCCGCCCGCAGCTTCGCCCGCGCGGATTTCGGGTTTCAAAAATGGAGAAGGTGCTCAATTTGTCGGGATGTTTTTTTAATTTATGGTGGTATGCAGGTGGTCCGATTGTCCGGTCAGGGTCTGATGATGGGATCCTGGTGAAATCGAAGGAACTTTTAACCATTAAGGTTGCACACGAAATGACGGAAGCTTAAAAAATGGAGTAACTTCTCCCGTTTTCCCAACATTTTCCATCACTACTATGCTCCTATTAATTGTAGCGTGATGAAAAGTATACTATAACCAGCTCAGGAGTATGAAAAATAATTGTACCAAGTTAAGTTAAAATCCGTCGAGTAGTTTTTGTTTCTATAACGGTTATACAGACAGACAGACAAAAATTTTACTAATTTCATTTTTGGCATCAGTATCGATCCCTAATCACCCCCAGTTATTTTGGAAATATATTTCATGTACAGAATTGACCTCTCTACAGATTTATTATAAGTATAGATATGCAAAAGTAGCTCAAAATTGTCCATAACGAAAACATGCATTTTAAAGTAAAACAAAAGAAATAATATCGTGAAGCCAACCAAATAACTAATGATATATTAAATTTTGTGACTGTTCAATTTAGTCGGGTCCGCGATATCACTTTTGTTGAGTTTCAGAACGCGACATTACATTATTATATTCTGTGCTCCAACGCACACTGCTTTGATGTTAGGAACACACCTACATTGCTTAGACAACAGTGAACTTTATACAATAGCAATAAAGCTCAAATTGACTCTACGTATTAGTTAGAAAACGTTTGTATGGGAAATAGAAAAATGCTGTTTTGAGGATTTTCCCGGCAATTATTCGAATTTTTCTCACCTTTTAAACCTTCCCTAGACCTCCACGAATAATTCAAGACCAAGATAAGATAAATCCGTTCAGCCGTTCTCGAGTTTTAGCGAGACTAACGAACAGCAATTCATTTTTATATATATAGATATACAATTACAAAAGTATGAAATAAATATAAATTACAAATTATCCGTCACACCAGTTCCTAGAATGCAATTCATTTTTATATATATAGATATACAATTACAAAAGTATGAAATAAATATAAATTACAAATTATCCGTCACACCAGTTCCTAGAATGCACGTAAACAAAATTTCATTTTATCATACCAACAAAATTTCATAGAAATATACAAGAATAAAACAAACAGAATTGCACATTTGGTATGTAGCTCGTTGTGAGTTAACAAGAAAATTTTACCGTGAAATGGTATCTCTTTTGAATCCGAAATGCGACTTCGGAATGCGAAATCTATTTCAATATTTTCAAACGTAAATCGGAAATCTATTCTGTAGCTGTAGCACGCTGGTATATCATAAAGAAATATTTCTTAAATCCCCAATACACAAATACTAGGCTAACATAATGAAAGGCGATTCACAAACTTCATTAATTATTTATTAGAAATCTGTTATTGCAGAAATTGTTTTTACCTCGGTTCGATACGAATTATTTCGCATTTCATCGCTGTTATCGAGAAGCGAATATAAAAGTTAGGTGGGTTTTGGGATTGTTTTATAATCTGATTGAATAAATAAAGCTTTGTACAACAATTCGTGGAGTTAATATGAAACCTAACTTTTGAATCAATTAAAATGTTATGTGTAAAAATCGTTAGTTTAAAGGATTAAAAATGTTTCCTTTTATAATTAATTAGTTTTATGATACTATGAAGGTGGCGTTACTTAAAATATTGATTTTAAAGGTACATCGAAATGTTTTGTTAATGAAATGAGCCTGTATTGTATATTGCGCGATGTTATTTTATTTGATTGTCAACTGACACGCTACAGATTTACATTCGATATTACGTAGTACATATAAACACGTGTCTCAGGAAGGACTTAGTTCGTGTGTTTGAATTAATGAGGGCGGTATTATGATATTGCGAAGAAAATGTACGCTGCTTTTGAATTACTTATTAGACAATTTGGCCAGGATTTATAACCATTGATTACTAAGCCTAGATGCCGCAATTATTACTAATTGTCTTTCTTACATCTTGGTACGTATTTAGGCAGATCTTTAATGTGCACAACTATTTTCCATTTTGTTTGTCATAAAAATATAAAACAGCAAAGTGTCTTTCATCTTCTGCGCTATCTAAGAAAGAAAGAAAGAATAATTTATTGTTGCGGTACACATAAAGGTATATCATCTCAGCCACAGGAAGTCCACTGCTGAACATATGTCTCCCCCAAGGATCTCCACGTCGACCTGTTGGAAGCGGCCTGCATCCAGCGACTTCCTGCGACCCTAGCCAGGTCGTCCGTCCACCTAAACCTTGTGTTTTTTTCATGTGGCCTAGTGCAGATTGGTAGACTTCACACACCTTCGAAATTCCCATAGAGAACTTCTCAGATGTGCAGGTTTCCTCACGATGTTTTCCTTCACCATCAAAGCGAACGATAAATTCACTAATTTTATATATATATATAAAAACACAAAGTACTTACAACATATTCTATGTCGTAACCGCGACAAATATCTCTGCTTCAGTTATTTGTACCTATATTAAATGGGAAATACCAGAAAATTGCTTTGTGTCAATCATTTTTATAGCACAGGTTAGCATCAAGCTACTGGCGTACGTGATTTTAAGTGATGCCCATAGCCCATAAACACAATCGTAGACAAGAATTATGTGCTCTACCAGTTTTAAAGGATATAAATAGGGATTAAGGAGGCAAGGAGGATATTAAAACCTCCAGAAATCTCACCCCATATGAAACTCAACACCAAGCTGTCATTTCGCGTTAGTTTCTGTGAAATTCCGTAACATAACACTTAATTTGGATACACCAATAATTTACGAACCTCTATATATCACGTTAGTTTATAATATAATAACAATTAGTAGTATACATTCAAGCGTACGTCAAGGATAAAGGTTATTACATCGCATTTAGTACTGAAAAACTTAACTCATTTTATTCGTTAATTTTGTTCGTGTTATCGTGCGCGGGAACGTTTCAGCGAGACGTCAGGTCCGGTGGAGTAATTTAAACTTTCTTTGTTACTGTCTCAACATAATATATTTTGTACGACAAAGTATTTTATACCTAATCCTTGTCGCTAGTCTATTTAATGTAATATTACATTTATGTAATTTATTCATCTCGTCCTATATATATTATATCTCGCTCTCGTTTATGTTTTAATATTAAAATTACATAGTCAGGAAGAGATAGATGTGTTAATAGCAGTTTTTAATGTTAAACTGATCAAATTATTGAACCGGAAAACGATCAGAACTCAGTAAATTATGTCTTGGCATTATAAGAATAATGAATACGAAGAATGCTCGAGGGACCACGGCTATCGACACAAGTTTAACCTTAGAGACTAAATAATGTACGTATCTACACTTAAGGGACGTAGGTTCGTCTTAGGTTCTTACCTATACCACGACGCAAAAGAATTTTCTATGTATTTTTGTTCATCTTATCCTTTTGGTCACGAGATCAGTTCATGATTGCTTAATAACACGCATTGTCGGAAACGGCGGCTATATCATGAATTACTTGAAGATGATGGAATTTACAATACACTTTTTTGCCTTTGTACCATTGAAACTTATCGAATATAAAAGTAAAATATTAAAACCACGATAAAATCCGAAAAATAGTTTAATTTTAATGTCTAATATTCGCGTAAACATAAGGAATCATTATCGAACATACTACTATGAATTATATAATACTCTTCAACTTAATAAAATAACACTGGTTGGTAAAGAACACACACAGTTAATAATTTTTGCCCAGGAGCTATAAGCTGACACTGTGCAACTAAAGACATAGTAATGAGTGCCTACCTACCTACTACCTAACAAACGTACATAAGAAGAGTGCAGAGGCTATTTAACTTTATTTTAGGTATATTTTATCCTTATATTTTATTAGTCATGATCGTAATGATGTTAATATGATCTGGCTCTATAAACAAAATGTCAGATTATTTTCATTTAGGGTAAAATTCATGGAATGTGGTCACCCTAACCGATAACACAATATTTTGTAAATAAATTCAAAAACTATTTACCTTTTTATCTGTTTTCAATATAAAATTTTACTTTCGATATTACATTGGGTGTACCTTTATTCTGGAAACAGGCTTTATTTAGGAAACGTATATAAAATCTAAACAATTATCAATCCAGTTTTCTATCTCTATTGTATTCGGCGTAAATAACGGAGATGAAATGACTTATTTAAAAAAAATACATTATATTTCGATAGATTTGAAGTAATAGAGCTCAGTAGTAGTCAATGTTATCCTAGATGAATGCCATAAATAGCTTAAAACAGAATCCTTTCGTCCCTTGAAGACGTAGAAATCAATAAAGAGTAGAGCCCCGGTCCTGACCTTTATAAGAAGACCTACAGCTCATATTGAGTAAGTACTCGTGCAGTCAAGTGGACACTTTAAATTGCACTCTATAAATTTTTAACTCAGGGTTGATCAGGGTTGACTGACCAAAAAACTCCTATATCCCTTTCCAAAACCCATTATTCGAACCCTAGAATTCGCTCTGAGGAGCGCAATTTGTACCGCGCTCGGTTTACATCTACACCACCGAGGCGGTTTATATTTTAAAATATTTCTTATAAATCAATAGATTTATAGAAAGTACTGAACCAACCACGGCTCTTCGTATCAAATTAAAAATAAAATGTGTTCATTTAATAAATTCAATGAAAAGTAGACGTTTTTAATATGCATTAGTGCTGTAATTTCAATTTCCTAACATAGGCAATTACTTAACATCCGATAGAGCGAATATAAAGTTTAGAATTTATCATTAGTTGGCACTCGTCGACTTTTAACTAGTACCCTAGTTTTATACAATAGGTAACTTAATGCCTATACAGAAAAATTCTATACTTAAACTTGTAATAAATACAAAATCTTATAGTTATAAATAGGTTCCCCGGACAGGAGAAAAAATTATCAAAATACTTAAGTAGATTAGTAAATTTCTCATCTAAAATGATTGCTCGAAGTATAATACTTAAATTAGTCTAAGAACAGCCCAAGTAACTGTAAAGACGTCTTAGACAGACAATAGAACAACGCTGCCTTCAAATGCTTAGTAGCAATAATAGTAAAAATATACAAAATCCCAGCACGTACTAAATACGAGCATTGTCGTCAAACCAAGCATGAAGTGGACTCCTTTTCATGATCTCTTGTCCGTTCCACTCGCGGTGCCAACGCGGTACGTTTAACTATCTATCCAAAATGCTTATGGAATAGAAACGATGCGACCGAAATGAAATACTTGTAAAATTCTATAAAATCTGAAAGTTAATCAAAAAAGCTTTTGTATCGTATGCGAAAAGAACCTTTAAGTTGGATTCTCATTTCACAAACCTACGATATGTATATTCGGTACAAATTAAAACGTAACCTTTTCCTATTCTTGGATTGGCAATTCTACTAATGTAAATTTATGGTAGACATTATATAATGTGCTTGCGAAAACGAATCGCAGATAGGTATTTACTTTACTACTCGGCCTATTTCTTGAAAATATCGCTCACAATGTGATGCACTTTGCCAAAGTATTTCAAGAAATGCGCATTATATTTAATCGCTATCAGCTGGAATACTAAAATACGAACAGAATATAACCAACACGTAAAATTTTCAATTTTATATTTATCTCCATATGTTTTTTGCGACCTTAATACCGTATACACTGCTCAGTATTTTTTCATTATTTTGGGGTCCACGTTAATGAATATTATCGTATTTATATATTTAAGTCGAATAGAAAACAAGCGTAATATGTATCTACGTATTACGCTATATATCTATATATTACAGAGATCGCAAAATATTCAGAACATAACAGACATAATCGGAACTAAAACATAAACTGATATAACATTAAACACAGCGTATCTCTTTTCCTGTCCGCTCATCGGACTTTCATTCATCGTCAGTTTCTTATTTTATCGCGCGTACCCATATATCTTTGGAAGTGAACTCAATATTTCCCGTTTTATTTGTCCATTTTCTTGCTTAAAATATATAACTGTTGTATAATATGTATACCTCGATGATAATATAATCTTTTTGATTAAGTAACTCTACCTCAATAATATAGGACTTACATAAAAAACATAATACTTTATCAATAATCCTCTTTACACTACTAAAATAAAGGAACTGTTGAAGTAATAAGTTCAATAACTAACTGAAAATATGAGCATTATTTTGTTAAAAGCAGCAAGATTAAATCCATATTAACAGTTACATTTAAACATTATGGTTAACACCTAATTCTGTAGCTTTTAACTATTATAGAATTTACTGAACTGTTTCAACTAATACAAAAATACTGATCATAAACAGTATGTTAGCAGCATTCAAACAATCTGTTTATAACGTAACTGTAGTATATTTTGACACCCAGAGTACCGATTCGAAACTAGGACAATGGTAAAACGGTGATCGTAAAGTGTGAGTTACACTCTTGTAAATAAATCGAACTTGAGTGATGACTCCGATATATAAACTGAAATGGTTGAAATAATAACACAAATGACAATAAATATAAAAAACCACCAAAATAGATAGCAGCGGAGAAGGACAAAAGGGTCGGAAAATTGAATGAATTTCTTTCAGATTCCTTTAAGTGTTGGTGAAAACCTTTTCGGACAAAAGATGAAAATTTCTCATTGCTTCTTCGGTGTTTTGTTTGTAATTTTTTGCAATTCGTGAAGCGCTCTCGTTTTGTAACTATGTAACTGACCTAGGGTACGAGAAACGATACTTCAGCAAACAAATAATATTGTATTGTATAGAAAAGGCATTTATATCAGAATTTTACATACACATTTCTAACTTTAGTTTTTATATTCATTTAATTATTTTGACTATATTATAATCATATTTACCTTCCGTAGAGTGGCAGGCGATAAGGCGGTAATGAAACAACAGGCAATGGATTCGATATTCACGATGAAATAAAAGTAGGTATGCCTATACTAAATATCTTAAGCACTATACATATAACTTGATATGTTCGATCAGAACTACAAGAGTATGTAAATGGCCGTTATCTAATTGTATTTTTAAAATATAGATATGGAACGCCCAGATAATAAAATAATTAATATCATTGATCACAATACATTCCTTTTTGATTGAAATGATAACTATCAAATATTTAAGCATACCTATGTTATATGTATATTTGTTCCGAGTGCACAATGTATATTTCTTGATTTCATTGTTACATAAAAAATATTTATAAATCCAATCAAAATCGAGGTGTGAAACCGAAAGAATGGCCAAAAATGAAATTTGATGACCCAAATGAAAAAGAGGAAAACGAAGCGGGGTATTAACAATGAAACAAAAAAGTTTGTTGAGCGGCGCCTCACATAATTGAAAATCGAAGGGGTGTTAATATCGGATTGGCTGGGCAAATGTCGGACACATACATCAGTTTGGAGTTACCCAGAATTTCATTATAAAACCACGAGTAATATTATACATTGAATTTCAGTGTATCTTAAACCTAAGACTATTTTATTTATGCAGGTACACCCGTACCATCACTCACCATCCCTAGTGATCATACTGTACCCCATAATAGGTGGACAGTCGACAGTCTGACAGATGAGAGATGACCCAATCGACATAATTATGCCAGCCTGTGAGAAACCGGATATACACATGCAGATGCCGGAACGCCACACACTTACGTGGGCCATGGCGAGTTATTACAAAATAACCTTTCTTGCCAGACTAGGAAGTAGACCACTTCGTCCATCTTTGTTCGAATATCTAACAATCGCTTTTAAAACATTTTCCTCCAGAACTGTTAGACAAGTATTATTACAGGTAGTAAAGCTGATGCAATAAGTAACGCTAATGGATCGCCTTCCCTGTGTTCCCGTAGTAGAAAATGCTTGACCTTTGTAATTACAGTAGCGAAGTTACTGCTAAAATAATAGAATTTCTTAAGGAATTTAATGAATGCTTTATTGTAGATAAAAACAGTTTTCAATCGCATTTTTTTATTACAGGTCTCAATGCGTACACTAAATGAAGAAACATGCAACAACTGCTTTTATAATATAAGAATTGTTTATAAACAAATGTATTTGATCTTAAACTATAATATCTTAAATTATATGAAACTTTTAAGGAATTTAATGTGCACGTTATTGTAGTCGTATTAAAAAGGATAATACAATAAAAAAACTGTTTTCAATCGTGTTTTATTAACATCTAATGTCTCATTGTGAAATAGTTATTTGTGATTTTCAGTTTCGGGAGTAGTAAGTTGTTGTTTTTATTAACTACTCCTTTAAAAAAACTAGGAGCAGCCGTACATTTATTACAAAAATATGATGCTCGCAAATCGCTATCTAATGAAATGACATATTTCTGGATTCAATAAGGTTTATTAATGATCTTCTACCAACAAAACCTTTATATTGTAATGTGATGGGAATCCGATCTTTTCCAATAAATCTTACTCAGTAAGTATTGCTAAGCTATTAATAGGATTATGATATTTTGGGTTTACTCTTCAATAAATTTTAGAACTTTTTCATTAACCTACGCACCTTGTGAACGACTAAAGCTGTTGTTACAGTAAATCGGATTTTTCATGTAAGCAAACTCTGTAATAAAGTTATAGTATTTTTAGGGAACATTTAAAATGATAGTACTTTTAGAACCATAGATGGGCAATTTGACCAGAAATGCGGCTTAGACATGAAGAATGATCAATATAGTATCAATCTGATCCAGATTGACGCCAAATAATAGATTATTAAGGTATTTTGTGATCCGATTTATCTATTCATCAATCCACACACTATTAATCATACCAAGGTCACTAGTGGTATAGGTTAATAAATTATTGACTAATGCCAGCTTGACCTTAATGATCACCTTATATCATCAGCCGTTATAAAATCCACTGCTGAACATAGGCCTCCCCCAAAGACCTGTCAAAAGAGACCTGCATCACGTTATACCGCTTAGATAAATTACAAACTTTTATTTTAACACTGTACTTAACACATTAAATAAAAACTCTAACATGTTCCATGTTGATTTCCAGAACAACGACATAGTAGTTAGTCTTATATTTTCTCTAGAATATTTATTACTTAATACTTATTGTACTAGTTCTTCCTTAAATTATACTTCAAATTAAGATAAAAGAAATCTCGTAATCTCGAGATAAGTACAGATTAATAATGTAAGTGATGGTAGACATTACTCTTTTGTTTCAGACGATAAACAGAGGCTCGACCTACTTACATCAGCAAAGTCGCGAGAATCTATTTCCTTAATACGCTCGACCCGAAGTGTTTTGCATTAATTTAAAAATAGTGTCTCCATAAACCAGTGAGCAATATTTCATGTCTCTACCAATGTACTATAGACGTTACTCAAGGGACGTCTGTATATTGAGAGCGGTGCGGTGCACATTACGGGTTGCCGAGGTGGTAAATTCTCAAGATATTTACAATTTGCTAAGGTCGAAACATCTAGAAGAACTCGAGATAAAAACGTAATAAAATATTCACGAATAACATTTAAGTTGCAAGTAAATTTTCCTTGCACTTTTATTTTGTACCTGTAGACATTTTAGATTATTTTTTTAATTTTAAACCTATGAATCGTTCTTTATTTAAACATGGAATTTTCTTGCGGTGATAGTTTTTAAAAATATTCATAATTATAATTTAATGAACTGGAAAGGCAATTGCTTTAGTTAAGGAATTATATTGCTTTTGTAAGCGTTATGGTGTTTCCTACACAAGAAGCTGAATTACAATGTTTCTCAATAATGCTACCTGATATTGTCATTTGTATACTGATGTGATACAATTAATATACTAATAGCAACCTACTCTATAAGACTATAATGTGTACAATATTTTGGCCGCAGATTTTTAAGCTGACGGACAAAAAGTTAAGCCTATTGTTAGACGGACGCGTCTCAAATGATTTTTCGAGTATCTTGAAAGGTCAGAGATTAGAGACGTCCATAATAAACCTTCTTACAAACGTTGCCTGTTTTTAATAATTCTTTATTCTGTCAGGATAATAGCTTAGGGCGATATTGTTCGGCCGTGGGCACCGGTCTTATAGAGTTCTACAGTATAATCAGTTTCTTCATGATTCTAAATGTTAAAGTAAGAAATTACATAAAAGTCATAAAGGTTACAACAGAAATGTCGTTATTTAAACAGAAGTAAAATAACCGAACCGAACCTAAACCGAACTTGTTGATTGATTTTTAGCGGCTGTGTTCTTGCAAGTTGCAAGTGAACAAGACTATTCCCCTGGGACAAATCAAAGTGGGCAAAACTAAGCACCTACTCTGAGCAAGACGCTTATAGAAATTGTTTGACTGGACTGTAATCTGTAAACACAATGTTAGAAGTTTAAAGTATGTTATATCCGGCATCAGTATTTTTTGTATATTTGCGCGTCATAGCGACTCCACTGCGACGGTAACTGGATTGAGGTCCGATGGAATATCGACTGAGGAGAGATGATTACTTCTCGGCAGTTGACACAGTTATGCCGGCGTGCTGGAATCGAATATACACAGGCCGACCCCGGAACGCGACACACTTACGCGCCACTATGACGAATTTTAACACCTTTATGATGATGATGATAAGCTATCCGGGCAGATATAAAATATATCCTACCACCAACATATCGTGACATATAAATGGAGGTGGGGTGTGAACTCTTTTAATAAAAAAAAAATCGCGTATTACAAAAATTCGTTCCTATAAACTTATAACAAAGAAGTGATTTTTAAGCTTCAGTAACTTCTAAAATTGTTCATATACTTTTTAAACTTCATCTAACTGAAGTATCAGTAATAAAGTATTGAAATAGCAACATATGGTTTCTTCTTTTGGCTCTGATTGTTCTTTAATTTTTAATTATATTAAGAAATCAATTCTTTTATATATAACCCTCATCGATGAAACAGTTTGTAGTGAGTAAATAGTTATATTTACGTAGTAACTATGTAAAATATATTGCAGTACTTTTGAAACGTAGTACATTTTATTAAAGTACACAAATGAAGAAACTTAACAGCAACTGCTTCTATAACGTAGTATTGTTTATAAACATACGTATTTGATGTTAAATTATAATATCATAAATTATATCAAACGCGGTCGGAAATTCCCGGCTTAGCGCAACCGTAGTTAATTCAAATAATCCCATTTCCTATGCCGTTTATACGCACCATATCTGAAGCAGCCGATATTACGAGATGGCGGGTGTTAGTTACATGTATATACGCCCTAAAAATAGTACTGAAATTAGTTCAAAGCGTGCCCCACCACTACCGTGTGGCAGAATTCTATCTAGTTATAAAACAGCTTAAACAATAGAATTTAATGTAATTACGTCTATGTACGAATTACTTTTTTATTGGCACATAAAAAGAATACCCGTTAAAAATTCGTAGTTGTGTTATATGAACATTCACTGGTTTATTACCTTCCGAAAATAATTTCAAAAACCATGTAATAAATTATTTATTTTAAAATTGTGTTGCCAGTTTTTACGTTACGTAAAAGCGAACTATTAAAAAAACTATTTTTTTTACAAATAATCAATTAAGATACAGGTGTTCTTAGTGCCTAGTTTCATGAGAATAATGCATTTTTCTACACTCACATTTTTATATACGGTCGACATGACTAGAATCGGCCTGATAACCAATAAACCCCAAGTTTAAATTATTTCTATTACGAATTAATTTCGCATTTTGATGATTGCCAGGATACATTCTTATAAGTTAAACACATCATTATATAATAGACCATAATAGAATCAGAATATACGAATCATGTATTTTAAAAACCCGGTGTAAGTCAACGCCAGCCGTGTCAAATTTTCTATTAAGCGCGAAGTACTGCTTTTGAAAATCCGGTGTCACTCACAAAGGCGAAATGGATATACCTATCGAAGACTGAAGCCACTTTAAACGATAATATGGATGCTGAAGTATGTCATACGAGTTAATTTTTTTATGTTTTTTTAACCAATGACAGGATTACACTTAATTGAAGGCCTCGGTGGCGTAGTTGCATGCGCGGTACGACATTGCTATAAGATTCTGGGTTCGAATCTCGGTGTGGGCAAAGTGAAACTGCTTAGTAACAGCTCTGAGTTTGGAGTTTGTGATCGATATGGCGATACTCGCCCCCTATCATATCATCAGGCGAAAAGTAGGTGTCCTGGTTTCATCTTCACTTTTCCTTTTGGATCTAATGGTATACTTACTTAGTGGTAGTGTACTTTTGATTTTTTTTTTTTATTGATTATTAATTGAATACATCTTCAGTTACTCTGTTATTCTTCTGTTTATTATGGCTTGTCTATGCGCAAAATGCCTAATATCGATGTGATTGTTGCTACAGGAAAAGTGACTATGCTTGGATTGTACTAAAATTGTAATCAATGTTAAAGCACAAAGTACATAATAACGGTTAATGAAACAAAAGTATGACGAAACCTACACAGCTTGAATTCTTAATAATTTTTAGTAATGCAGTCAACCCGATCTAATCCAGAGTGCTGAACTAAGGATTCGTGCTATCTATAAGAAAATACATGGTTGGTATTATTATTACTTATTATTTTAATTACAAAAACGCATTTAAAAAGAAAACATTCAAGCAACAAATTACAAAGAAAAAAGAAGTAGACTACTGAAAGAAATAAAAATAGAGAATATTAAGAACTCCGTGAGGAACTAACTTTTGAAGTCCTCGTTGGGAACAGTACCAGATAATAATCTTAACCTATACAACAGTTATACATGTAAAATACACCTTCATATAATACGGCTTCATAAAAACTAAGTCACAAGTTTTCGTGGATTATTTCGGCTTGGAGATAAAATTACCCGGAAAGGAAAAGCGTGCATGATGCCTTTTCGAACACTATAACAGGCTTTTATCAAAAGTTATCAAAAATATTTAAAGGATTTTGCATTAAATCTCAAAAAAAAAACGGAAGATTAAACTTCATCTTTTTCAAGAATTTCACAATAGTAAAAGAAGAAATATTCATATTATACATTCATCGATAATCATAGAACCTACACGCTACAATCGGGCAAGAAATAAGAAAATGTTTCTGATGACTATGAAGCTTTATCATTACAATTTTAATAGAGATATCGATATTATAACATAGATTTTATGAAGTGAAAGCCGCTCGTCCTTTGTAAGAGAGCCTAAAGATTAGCATGTAGGCCCTTTCTCAGATCTTATTTATCGCTTGTTTAATGAATTGTACTGAATAATAAATTTGACAAATAAACGTCCTACTGTTGAATCTTCCAACGCTGTAAACTGTAAACAATTAAAACCTTTTTATAAAGAACCTCTTTATTACAATCGTCCCGTTAGGGTTTTGAAGTGAAACAAATTATAGTTACACTGTCTGTGCAGTTGTAGTTAATAAATTATTTTATTCGTTGACCTTTAGGATAAAATTATTTGTATCGGACATAAGAAAGCAAATTTTTTATTAAAAAAAATATTATACATCTTCTCGGACAGTCGGGTAGAAAAGGTCACAATACGTGAAATAATTGACATCATGAGAATTACAAAATACAACACACAAAATTTATTTCTAATTTATATCACTTAGGTACCTAATAATTAATTTGATTCCAAAATAGAACATAAATAAACATAATGTTAAATAAATTACCCTATTTAGTTACATACCAATAATAAAAATCTTATGATTATCTAAATCATCTTTTAAACTCTTTAACAAGTAAAAAGTTACGAAGAAACTTGTCAAGTAAGTGAAAAATGCTTACAGCGACGCACTCTAGTTCAATCCACCCGTATTATTTGAGAATATGGAGAACGTCGTTTAAAACAGAATAGAATCATTATACAAACTGAGTGCTGCCATCTGTCAGCAAAACACTGTACCATAAAGGTTTCTTCAGTTTGGGAAAACAACGAAAATTTTAGAATAAAGCGACACCTGGTGGTCCTATGTACATTCATTTTCCGACGAGGTAGGTAATTTCTGTTAGTGAATAGAGTTGTTGAAGAGAGTGGTTTTGCTTTGAATATAAAGATAGCGCTGGAGTCGTTCCTTGGCTCTTTAGGCTTACTCTGGCGTGATACGTGGTACTACGGTTCTACTAAATCTATAATAAGGCATTTGTGTGAAGATTACCTATAGCAAAATATTCCATACATTTTATAGAAACATTGAATCAGGATTGAAGCCAGTTGAAATGCTTAGCAGCCTCTGTGTTTGTTTATCAGTTGTAATCGGCTTGAAGGTAATGCCTTCCGTTCCTAGTCAATTATGTTATCTCCCTCTCTGTTGTGGAAAAATTACAACTTATATCTTCTTTTCCCTCCATTTCAATTTGATAAGTGCGGCGCCAGGAAAGAACAGATTTTGATCCCGTTTAAATAACAATCCTTAACAAAATGCGCGTGTACGCACGGGTTCACATGAGAATGCCCCGACCAAAATATTAGTACAAAATAAGTGTATTAAAATAAAAATATTTTTCGTTGTTACTAATATATAATTTCTACCTGGCCAATTTATCAGTTGGCAGAAAATTATAATATAAAAAACCGCAATATAATCGGAAAATTATTGTTTTATTTCAATGTCTAACATTCATTATAAAATATGTTTAGGTAACGCGCGTCCGACGTTTGTCATCTGAACGGGGCCTTAGATTTAAATAGTCTTTAATGATTTAAATATTAACATTATTGTATGCGCGAAGAAGGCTAATGCAGGGTTTTTTCGTTATCCCGATGTAGGGCGTAAATGGTTTTAGGGACTGTGCCCAATTCTCATCCAACCGTCACTATAATCCTGAGCATCCACATTAGATTTTAAGAAATGTCAAAGCAGATGTTTTGAAGTGTAACTGGAGTGATCGCGCAATAAAATTGCTGTATGTTATTAATTGTTATGCTCAGTTTTTATTGATGTTACATAATGTATTTGTATAAGTAGTTATACGGTATAGTTGTATTTCTTATGCTATTGTTTATAATTCCGCCGATTCGAATTGGGTGTACCCTGTAATGGCTGTGTGTGTATTGTTATTTAATAAATAAATAAATAAAGACTGGCAAAACCAAAATAACCGTTCCACTCGTTCCTCCAGTAAGGTACCAAACAGGCGTTTTTTCCTTTTGACAGTGCCGATATATTGGTGGAGTAGCATATTATTTAATATATATAAATAAATAATAATATGTAAAAGTATCTATATATTGTACTACAATGTATTGGATTTATGGTTAGTTTTGCGTCACCTTCAGGTAGATGTCATTGTCCTGCATACTAAGCAATTACTCTAATTCCGTCGGTTGCTATGTATTTTTCTGTCGGTTATTCAGTCTTACTTAAATATTAAATATCTTTCAAGAATGAAGTTTTGTCGCAAATTGACCATGGTTGCAAATTCGTTTATATTGAATATGTCCGCAATTTGTATACGCAAAAAGTAGGCCACGTTGCAACTATTGCATGCACGATTTACTTTTCATGATGATCAAATTATACAAATGATCCAAAATATCTCTTAGTATTGCCCAAGCGACACCTACATGTCTTATGAAAATTTACTCTTTTGATTGATTTTAATGTTTAGTACTACCTATTACCTAATAGATTCTACCAAGTCGTTATTTGTTAACACCATATTACAGGAGAACAAAAACTTATTTGTTTTAAATAATGTTGTAAGTATTTAAGATTTATTTAGAATATCGGCGGCGGTAGCCTAGTTGGGTGTGGAACGGACTGCTAAGACGAATGTCCGCAGGTTCATATCCCAAGGGCACACACCTCTGACTTTTCTAAATCATGTGTGTATTCTTTATGAATTTATCATTCGCTTTAACGGTGAAGGAAAACATCGTGACAAACCTGCACATCTGAGAAGTTCTCTATAGGAATTTCGAAGGTATGTGAAGTCTACCAATCCGCACTAGGCCAGCGTGGTGGACTAAGGCCTAATCCCTCTCAGTAGTAGAGGAGGCCTGTGCTCAGCAGTGGGCAAGTATATAATACAGGGCTGATATTATATTATTAGAATATCTAGTGAGCGAGTATTTCTGAAATCAGCAATAAAATTGGTTAAATATTGAGGTAGGAATTCATATTGCGACGTCCGCGTAGTAGGGATAGCGCGCTAACCCTTTCTTTCGCGCAGACCGCAATTCCTGATGACGTCACTGGACACTATTGCGTCTCTTTTTCGTTTTTAGACATTCAGCTCTTTCATAAAACTTCAAATGAATAAATCTTGACGGTTAGTTACTGAAGTTTAATCGTGCTATCTGTGTTAGATTTTAAATGACATACATTTTTGATAAACTTATTAGAAACATGAGTAAAATAGCCTACTGTCATATCACTGATTCTACTTAATCCTTACCAAGTTTTTCTTTGTTTTTTTATGGCATAATAATCAAAGTAAAGATACTGGTTATATAAATAAACAAAAGGTAGACAGAATAAATTATTATAAAAGAAAACAAATGGGTAAGGACCCGACTAGAGCATCGTATAAAGATTATTTAGTGAAAAAATCTGAAATAAATAAACACAATTAAAAAGCTTCTAAAATATAAACTCAACAACCCAAATACCAAGTAGAGCTACAACTAGACAACTGTTTATAAATATAGTAATATACATGTAAGTAAAGATCCGTAAGAGCTATACTTGCTCAAAAGCAAAACCGCCCAAATTATTAAATCTATAAATATTTCATCGCATTACAATGCATATTTGTACTGTCACCTCATTTTTAACAAGTGAAATATGTTTAAAGACTCTTGATAACCAATGGCACATAAGACTGGGATATGTTGAGCGCATAGTTATACAGTTCTATCAATCAAAATTCATATATCTAACTTTTGTCTAGTGATTGTTGCTGCTCCATGTCTTTGACGCATTCGCAGTGGAAACATCCTTGTGTCGTCAAAAGCGATACAGTTGGCTACTGAAACTCTGGTAACCGTTATCTTTGTCCTAAATGATACTGTGGACTCTCTGAAGGCATTCGGTTCTTAGTAGATGAAAGGTTTTTATTGCCTAAACTATATGCAGTGCCTCTTCGTGTTGCGTCAGTTTACTATCATTATCTTTACTTTTATAGGTAGAATGAAATCTTGTCAGAAACAATGTAATACAAGCATAAAATACATATTATATTGTCTTGAGGATTCAAAACTGAAAGTAATTAATGTGCTCTTTTAAATTAAGACGGGTGAAGAGCTAGATCAAATATATATTTATAAATCTCTAGAATGTTATTTTCGTGAGCCTGTTAGGTTCTAATTTGGGTTTCGTTTAGAATATAATATTTTATGTTATTCTTTGTTACAAACAGGCTTACATTATACTTACAAGTAAATTAAATCGATAATTATTTAATTTATAATCGGAACCTTAAGACGAATACAAACATTTTCATAAAACGTCATATAACATAAAAAAGAGTATATTTGTTTTTCTCACAGTTATTAGGAAACGATTTAAAATATTTCTAGACAAAAGCGAAGGGGTGGTAATTTAAAGCATTAGGATAAAATATTCATAACAACACGCCCTTTGGAAGTGGAATCACTTACAATAAATCACTTAAATCAGCGACATTAATCAAACAATAACAAACGGAAATTGGATCCTGTGCTCATCATAAGCTTTTAGAGATCCTTTGTGAGTTAAAGAGCCCTGACATAACGTATTATCAAATAAAAGAAAGGTGTGAATTTTCGCAGGCGGTCGTGGAAGCCCCACCTACATAAGATGGCGTTATCCCCTCCACTAGATTATTAGCCAGTAGCGTAACAGCATCTCATCTCGACCATACCTACAGCCACCGTAGCCGATCAAGTGGCACCACCTATTTTCGGAAGCAATTATCAGTTTCCGTCATCTCGCGGTTAAGAAATTTTGTCTTCGCACATAGCTTTCTCGTCCAGTGTGGTGCCTCTTTAAAGTTAAAGTGACGTGTTTAATGTGTAATTCCGGGCGTACGTAATATAACCAATAATGGACGCAATAGATGACATATCGAGCACTTGTGAGAATGATGCGATCAATTTAAGAAACAATAGGGTGCTGTGCGGTGATAGAGATTCAACGTATTATGGCTGTGAATCAGAAACGGAACATGATAGCGAAAATGAAACAATTGATATTTGTGAAAATAGTGACCATTATGTTAGTAAAAATTCTATAATAAATTCTTTTGGTAATGCTGAGAAAATACTTTATTTCGAACATAACCGATTGATACTACCAGGAAAAAGTGCAACAAATACAATAAGTGACAAGAGTGAATCATCCCGAAGTGTTAAAGATAAAAGTAAAACTTTCCTTATAGACAATATTTTAGGTAATAATAAATATAGTGAATCCAAAAACTTGAGCAATTTGTGTCAAGATGAACATGACGAAGTTGAAGAAAACACTGATGAGCATAATGGTAATTA
Organism: Manduca sexta; assembly: GCF_014839805.1. Lineage (NCBI taxonomy): Eukaryota > Metazoa > Arthropoda > Insecta > Lepidoptera > Sphingidae > Manduca > Manduca sexta. The sequence goes on along the minus strand of NC_051134.1, from coordinate 13,940,515 downwards.
TAAACTTTGTTTTATTAATATTGTAGATTCAAAAGTTTGTAAAGTAGATGCAAATGTTAGGATGTTTTTAGGAAGTTAATGCAAAAACTGTTAAAAGGATTTGAATGAAATTAGGCACGTATACATATTCTTGATTATGATATTAGTCACTTTTACCCTGGATACTACAAAAAAATCGACACAAGAGACCTTAATTCCGGAAAAGCCTATTCACGCAAGCGAAGCCGCTAACAAGACCTATGTAACTATAAACGAAAGTCTACAAGCAATACAAATTGATGCAGCTCCACCTGATAATAGGTGGAACGATAAAGGATCCTATAGCATCCCTACGTGCAATCGCATAGTATCGAATACCAATGGTGTGCATGTATGACAAAGTATCTCAACAGAGAGTCCAGGCCTATTTTTTGCAGCCGCAAGTCGCAATTTAAAGTAATTTATTATTGTTTTAAATGTGATTTCCTAAAATTACCGAGCCTTCATGTCACTGACCGTCGCGCCGGACAAAGGAGATTAGGTCTACATGACTTAAAAATTTGAAAGTATAATATAATATGCAGAGGCTTGAAGATAAGTGCATCCACTTTTCGCAATTATAAATGGTTATTTATTGCATTTAATGTTGAGCAATTTTTACGAAATGTAATGTCAGATTTCTGTGTGGAACGATCTACCAATACTTAACAGGCCTATTGATATAAAAGTAAAATAAATATTGTAGTTAGAAAAAGCAGCATTAGAACTAATAATTATAATGATTTTTTAATTCAGTAAAGTATTCGAATCGAATCAGTAATTAATGGATTCTGGTTGTCGCCCAGTAATCGAAATTCAACTGCTATTCAATGTTTTTAAAGTTTGAATGTTATTGAGTTTTTTCTGCACTCCGTTTCTATATGTAACTCATACTTCTCCGTACGCACAATTTATTTAAAAAGGGGTACAAAGTTTGAGAGCTGTTTCATGTTCATTGATAACTATGATTATATTGTCTAGAACTCAACAGCGCTAGTACAATCAACCACAAAATTAATTGAACACATTTAAAACTTCATAACGTTTCTACACTAACTTCAACCAAAATATTAATTTCTCTTTATCTAAAATAAAGTACCTAAATTATGAAGTTTATTTTTGTGAAAAAAAAAGACTGTTGATACGGAAACAAAAGTTTAAAGGCGGTTTGATTTTTTCATTGGTTTAGCTGCTGTGGCTGACTGCACCTATGTGCAGTTAGCAGCTATCTGTTTAGCTGTAGAAATACACAGAGCGATATTCTCTAACCAGATAGATTGTACCAAATGGCCTTGTCACTTACGCCTAACAGAAGTAGTAGTAGTACCAAGTTACTCGTTAGATTCGGTCATTCCAGGTCACTTTACTGGTACACTAGATGAGGTCCCATTCCCTCAAAAGGTAAATTACCTTTACCTTTACAATTGTAAGCCCTCTACTGTATATCAAAACCCTACAGGCTTTCATAATTCCTTAAATCGAGCTTAGTTTTATAAGTCAATGTAGATACAACCTTATCTGTATCTTAAAATACTTATTTTATATTCTATACTATCTAAAAGTCATTATAAATCGAAACAAAAAGGAAAAACGAAGTAAGGATAAGTTGATGTTCATTTTTGAGTTCTCAAATCTCTTTGACTAATCATATACAATTATAATAATCGTATAATTAATGCGTTATAATATGTATACTTAAAAATTCATTTAATAGTACAATCAAAAAATTATGGAGGCGTGCACTTGGAACTGATTTTAATCCAGTTATAATTTTCAATCTGGGTAACCTATCACTCTTTTGTCCTTTTTTTAAAAAAGTGTATGTTTGTCATTATAAACTAAATTTAGAAATAATTGAGGCAACAATATTTTTTTTAATATAAAGTGTAAAGTGGAGCAGGCAAATTGGTTTACTTATAAACTGACAGGTAGCATCCAGCCTAAGAGACTAGCACAAGAAGCATACGATTTTGGCTTAAAATTTTGAATATGACTTTTTTGCAAAGCAAATGCACGAAGCAAGTAAGCACTGAGAACGTATGTTTTTTTTTTCTTTTAAAACACACAACATCACGCATTTTATCCCCGAAGGGGTATGCAGAGGCGCAACCATGGCACCCACTTTTCGCCAAGTGTGTTCCGTCCCATGATGTGATAGGGGGCGAGCCTATCGCCATATCGGGCACAAATTCCAGACTCCGGGCTGATACTGAGCAGAAAAACCCAAATATCACTTTTGCTCGACCCGGGATTCGAACCCAGGACCTCAGAGTGCTGCCGTACCGCGCATGCAGTACAACTACGCCCCGAGGCAGCCTTTTTTTTTCTTTTGAGGGGTTAAATTCTGCCAATAACACGGCTAATTAAAATTTTCTTTCTCAATCCTTCCCATCCCATGCCTTTATATCCAACAAAATAAATATACTTATTAGGTAAATTATTCAATAACTTTCTAATCAATCCCTGATAGTATATGTATAATATTAAACAGTAGAAAGTAGATTTTTTTTCGCAAAATTCAATATATTTATATAGATGTTGAATATAAAGTCAATAATATATATAGCTTCATCTTATAAATAAAAAAATCTGTTAAAAATACAATATTATGTTCCGCGTTTTGCTAGTATTTTATTATTTCATTAAATCAATATCCACATCCAATGGCGCCTACAATCGATAATAAATAAATATTTTGACTTGATAATCGTGACCAAGTTTTTACATTCCAATTCACATAAAATATTTTATGATCATTATTTAAAATTTAAACTCTAAAGATTTGCGTCAACAAATAGATTAGAAACATCCGCATTGACACAGATCAGCGCATTGGTTTGCACTTTGTATCACGAAAATTTGAAAAAATAAATATTACATGATAATTATATTATTAAGAGATTATATTAGGTACTACATCTCTCGTACATGACAGTCTAAATAGGTTAGTAACAGCGCAATGCTCATTTCTGCACCGAGCAACGTTGTGCAAGTTTGGTTATTTAAATTTTGTAGAAAAACATAAAAAGACTATGGAGAAAAGAAAAAAATATTTTATGATTGTGAGAGTAATTACTAGACATTATAAAATTAAAGCTGGTGACAGAACAAGAACTTAGCTGGGTTGGTGAGCTAAGGTATTATTCACACTTACAGACTGTAAACTAAGAGCCGTAATAACTGCATCTCAGTTTTGCTCTCAAGTGCGATTTTAGCAGAGCCGCTGTCGAATTAAAAGTATCTTAAAGTCGTCGCTATTTTTAAGAACTTGTCCGCAGTTGAGTCAGCAATGACGACTTAAGCTTTGTTTAATTAATTAATTTTAGAATACATTTATTGCCTACTTGAGATACATTCCAAGGGCGAGATTGATTTATTATTATTAATACGACCCTAAGTTATGTAGGTACTTTGTTAATTTTTTTTACCTGTGCTAGCTAAGCTAAACTATTTTAGCTTAGTTCTTGTTCTGTAACTGGTGATAACATTATATGTCTCACAGTGAGAAACCGTTCACAATTTCATGTAGGACTTTATAATTTAAAGAGGCATGGTATTGTTAAGGGAGTCATGTCGTGGTTTTAAAATATTATAATCGTTTTGGTTGTATAAGGTAGTTTTGATATTACGTTAAGAAATAAAGCCATATATTTGTCTTCTTGAAAACAACACGTTACCACAAGTTATTCTAACCATAGTTGCAAAATAAAAAAGTGTATAGTTTAATGTTCGCATTAAACTATAGAATAACTAAAAAATCTGAAAACTAAAACCGTGTTTTTTGCCTAAATATTTGTTATTCATTGATGGTTTTTTTGCACAATGTTAACAGGGACAGACGTTTATGTTCATTTAGTAACGCAATAGAAAATTATCCTAGTTTATACGTACAAAAAGCAGTCTACGTGCCTGCCTGCGTCAAAAGCATAGGATTGCAATATTCTCGACCTAATAACCATTTGTACAAGTAGGAATTATGATTTAAAATTTGTTTATTTTTGCAGTGTCGTCGACGTCATCAGCATGCCCTGAAGTGGGAGCGCTGAACGAAGCGGGGCTGCTCGCAGGACAAGCGTACGCGCACTGGCTCGCGACACATCAACCCTCCAACACCTTCTACGGTATTTTTACACGATAACATCTAAACATAACATTTTATATTATATGATCGTCTCATACAGGCATCCGAATACGTGAAGTTAACGGTACGCTTCTACTACGGCTCGTGAGTGCGGCTGCGGTGAGATGTTCAGATATATTTAAGTAAAAATATTTAATTGCAGCATCTAGTTATTAAATTTATCTATGCAAGATTGCCAACTAAAACTTATTTCTTAATTAATTTAATTAATTGAATTATTATTTAGTGGCACGATACAAACATTTCAGAGTATTAAATTGTATCATTGCAATTTCTCCCTAGAGGCATATACACACGTAATAATAACATACATTTACATTAATAAAAAAGCAATTAATGATGGAATCATAGCATGAGCGGGACACGAGAATATTGTGTATTGTAGCACGCGTGTTATAATCGCGTGACACCGCCCGGGTGTGACTCTTCACACGCGCGGTTCACACGCGATCCGCCCTTACATATTAAATACTTAACAACCATAACGCACGGGGTTAATCATTTACACATTCGTATCTTATATTTCTCATGCTATTTATCAATTAGTTGATGTTCTTCAAAATAATCCGAGACAAGTATTTTATTTATTTTAACATTGCATATTGCGTAAGTAAATATTTTAGTAATTGCATTAATTATTATGGTCAACTTTCAAGTCATCCTTGCTTTAGAGATCTAACACACTGGCGGATTGAGAACGATTTTATTGCTGAGCGAAGGCGCAGCAGATGCACCGCGGATTCGCTGCGAACACGCTACGGGCTCGCAACACATTTTGGACAGTCAATAATAGAATGTATTTCAACTAGAAAACATTGCTATTAGCTATACATTAGCAAAGCAAAGAATGTAAAGAATTAGAAGACGCAGAAAAATAACCCAAAAGCAGGTACAGAACATGAAGAATTTGGAGAATCCATAACATCTGAATCGAGTGAAGGGAAAACGAATACATTGTGCTGTTTTGCAAAAGAATAAAAAATGACTACTATGTGTTACTTAAAAAATCGTTTCTACCTGCACATATCAAGACCTACACTTAGTTACTAGCTATGATGAAAGTATACAAAATGACGTCGGTGAAACGAAGAGATTCGTCCCCGCTACATGTTCGTTGCGCGTACGCGCCGAGTTCCCGCGCTTCTGCTCCGCTATGAATTCTCTCGCAATTCGCCAGTATGATAAGATCATTAGTACGCAATGTGTTAATGTAGCTCATGCTTTTCACTATTCTATTCCCAGGCATTAAAAGCATTTAGATTAAAACCGGAAAACAGAAATATTTTTTAATTACAAATACGCATACCTACACAATTTTTCAGAGCTTCCGTAATGTACATAAATACAGTGTAGCTATACAACGATAGGTACAAGTTCTTTTATTAAAAAGGCGCTAATTTATAATTCATGGGCTGCAGGATTTTTTAGTGTGACAATATTTTTGTCACATTTGTAGACTCGACGGCAGGAATTTCGGTGGCTATAAAATTAGTGTGAGCGTGCCACGTCCGGGAATAGTCAGGGGGTCTCCAGTTCAAACTTTCTATGTCAACTGCGAGGGACAAGCCGAGTTGACATTTGACATTCTTTCATCGTTGATAGCTGACTGTGATTCCTTATACCTATTCTTTATTAATTTTTTTTTTCCTAGTAGAAGAAATATACGAACTTGTACTAATGTTGCTTTTACTTTGGTTTAATTTGTTAATATCATATCCAGCATAAAATACAATAGAGGCATAAAAAATTAAATCTATTTATCTTAGTGAGATTATTTTATTTTATAACTACTTATCTACTAAAAAAACTACCTTATTTATAAAATTCATATTTTCATTTTTCACCCTAACTCTATGAGTCTTAGGCAATGCAGCTTATTCATTTTACATCACCCATCCAATAAAAATAGTTAAACACGAAAAAAATATTCACAGCCCTAATAAGTAGATCCAATACAGTGCACCAAACGTTCAGTCGCAGTGACAAACAAACGCATTCGACGAAATGTCGACTCAGCCGACGGACGGTGGTCGCGACTTCGCACCGACGTGCGGGCAAACAGCTGCTGCCGCGATAATTACCAACAAAGCACCACTGTTTGTCCACCGCCTTAACGCATACCCTGTACTGATCCGCTCCAGAGACTCAGACAGACCTCTATGAAACGTACCGAGAAATAGTTAAATATTTCGTACCACACCACAACTTTTTAAATAAATAATCTGTACGTAGTTTTTTTTAGAGTGGTAGTGATAAAGAGGAGATACAGTATTGCATGTTTATATTTTAACTTTGTCGAATTATAGAGCAGTGTGTAATACTAAAAAATCTTCTCAGAAATGCCAGCTTAACAAAATTATGATAGCTTAATTTTAGAATATAATTTTCTTTACAACAGCAGCAGAAAAGATGCTCTCTCCTTCTTATTGATCATGAACTCACGTATCAAGCTAATAAATCTAATAAAACAAAAGCCCATTAAAAATAAACACCTATAGGGTACTAATAGCTAAATCTAATCGAGAAGTAAATACTGTTTTGAAATTTCTTTTGAACATAGGCAAATAAAACTGGCATTTTACAGTGGCTATCTCCAAGCCGACGAACTCAAACTGATCAAACTGTACTCTAAGGATAAAATTTTCATAGTCAGTTTATGATGCTGTGCTACTTACTAATAACATAATAAAGCGCCTCGTAAACTGATTAGTACGCAGATGTAGAGTTTTTGCGATAACTCCACATTGTAGTCAGTAAAACCCTTTAATGTATCTATAATACGACAAATGTGGATTTTATTGATTATAATTCTTGTATTTTAGATATCAGGATATCTTATCACGTGACGCGAATCCTCATTCGTGAATACTTATAAAATTTAAGCACAAATAATAAAATATATTAGGATTATCATTGCACGCTATTTTTGCAGATAAATAATGTCTTAGGTAAGATATTATAAAAAAAGAATCCACATTTCTTAGCAAATTTGTTTTAAGATGCAAAAGCTGAAGGGTCTTTGAGCCCTTTAAAGTTTAACACATTATTACACATAAGATTGATCATCATGAAGCGCTTACGTAAACAGTTAGCGGTCGGTTAGCAAGGCGTAGCACACACCGGCCACAATGCCGTATTGACACGAGAGATGTCAAACTGCGCAGGCGCAATGCAAACACACAGATTGTGTTTATTGCCACTTAACGAGACTCTGCGATATTTCCGATTAGTACTGGAAAAAAACTTAACCGTTGTTTATCTTTAGCAAGAACAGCTACTTTGTAGTATTACTTTACATGAAATTCCACGTTATATATCTTAACTATACAAAATTGGAATGTTTAGTTTAAAAAGTTAATAGCATCTGCAGAGTATGTTAATGTTATGTTCTAGTTATAACATTCGCTTTCAATTTTATACAGTTACTCAGATACCTTTTATTCAAAAGATTGATATAAGGTATTGGAAAAAAACATGGAACAAAATCATTTTAAAGTAATTACTTATCATTATTTTTAACCAATATTTGTCCTCAAACAGATGACAAGAACCATCGAAGACCCCGGCGTGCAGGACCCGAACGCAAGCCAAGACAAGCTTACAGCGCAAAACAATTAGAAAGATTAGAAGCTGAATTCAAACTAGATAAATATCTTAGCGTTTCTAAGAGAATGGAGTTATCCAAAGCATTGGGTCTGACTGAAGTACAGATAAAAACATGGTTTCAAAACAGAAGAACGAAATGGAAGAAGCAACTGACATCGCGTTTGAAAATAGCACAGCGGCAAGGACTGTTTTCTGGACAGATTTTTTGGACATGCCCCTCAAGGATATTCTTTACTGAATCCATATGCGTATGCGCCGCTTAGTTGTGTTTTTACACCAGTAACGCTGCCGTCTTCTCCACCATAAGACATTTAAATGCAGATGCTGTAAGGCACTTATGTTATAAATTACACATTTAGTTTGCGGGTAAATTTCGAGGCCCTACTCAAGGTATCAAAATTAACCGCAAATATGTATATAAAAATTCCTGTAGTAAGAATTTATTGAAACAAATGATCGTTATATCTATAACAGTGATCAGTAATTCGATAAATAATCTTTGAACATATCACGAGTATAAGGTTTATAAAAATATAATTGAGAGCAGCTATTTATTTATTACTATAATATTTAGGTAATGTAATATTTCATCATCCAATCGGCGGGTTCGTTCTATTTTAGTCAAGTTTATAGTGTGTTAACAACTTTAATTGAAGTGCGAAATGTACATAATTACTTAACTCGCTACTTTTGTCACTTGGACACCGTCCACTGTCTCTACAAAGGTGTCAACTTTGGGTATATGTAAAATGTACATAATCCTGTGACGTATAAAATCAATTAGGTATATAATAATCAGATTATAGTATAAGCGGCACAATAATACTCTAATATACTCAAAATGTAAATAAATTTAATAAATAACTGACTAATATAACCTTATCTTCTTATTTAAATACCTATATGTTGTTCTTTATATCATCACATAAAGTCATTTGGGGACCGGGTTAACAGAGCGCATCGCGTATATCTAAAGATGAAGGGAACAGGAAGACTTTTTTTTCGTGAAACCAGTACACCAGACTGAGAACTAGCATCGATATGACGCTAAATTGTTTGACGTTACGTTTACTTTTTATTCTCAATTAATAAATGCTACTTTCATTAATAATTTTGGCACATACTATCATGCTCAAGTTTCGGATCCGATATTGATAAGTCATGTTTTCTTTGATCGTGAGCACATTTTTGTTAGATAGTTGAAAAAAAATTAAGGTTATGTTTGTCACCCAAATCAGTGCCTATTAATAAGGAATTTGTATTTTGATTTCCTAGGGGATAGTGTGCGCGGGTAAGTGTACGCATTCGTTTACTTACCCCCATGAGCGATGTTCAATAAAATACATAATGACTTAGTTGATTCCCTATTACCTCTTCCCACACGTCTTGTGTGCATTATATTTTTATATTACAGTGTTATTATGCCGCGAAAATGTATCAGAAAAATATCCCAACTACCAGTGGCAGAACAACAAATTACAAGGGCTATAGAACTTATCCGAAAGAAGAAAACTACAGCAAATACCAATGGTACAAGTAAATCCTGTTTGCGCAAAAACTTTAAATATAAATATTACCATGATAAGGTCTAATATGTCTGAAGGAAAAAAAACTATTATATTAAGATAGATCTGACTCTAATAAACCAAAATTATGTTTGTGATTATAAATAAGACTCAAGAACATTTCGAAGAAATGCTCTTTTTAAGAAAATTAAGTTGTGTTTTAATTGTTTGTTTGTACTTTACTAAAGAATGCGTTTATTTACTTCATATGCGTTTATATACTTACCCCGTAGGTGTGCGCGCGTTACCCGCAATACACATCAAGTGAACGCATTTTAAATTTCTCTCTATAATAATTGTGTATCCTAAAAATAAATACTTTTGATTTCTTTTATTTTCTAATTTAATTTATAGACAAATAAATGCTTCATCTAAAGAATATGCTTTAGTTTTATCTTAGTTTTAATATTTAACACATAGTACCTATGATTTGAAAGGCCAAAATGCGCGCAGTTGCCCCGATTGACTACATGAATAGAAAGCACCTAAGTCTCTTATATGAATTTCAAAATTATACAATATAAGATATTTTACTTCGTTTGTGAATATTATATGACATCAGTGAGGACATAAATCAGAGAGGTTGTGTCATATTATTGTTTGATTTTTTAAATAAATATGCTCGAGCATATTTATTTATGGCTCTAAATGCCAATATTATTTATCTTATCATAAAAACAGCAAACAGTATTAAAGTTGTATGTTAATTAACTAAAGCTTGTCTCTAATGTTCTATGGGTATAATAATGTGTGATGAATAATTAAAATAAGATATTTATTAATTTTAAAACTTGGCGTTTAATGAAATATTGACGTGTAAAATAATGAATAGAACATGAGTTCATAATAAATGTTTGACAAGCAATTAATGAACCTGAGAAAAGATTGACCTTCCAGATTGATATAATATTATTATATGGGTCCGATAAATTATTAAACATTAATATTTTATAACTTAAGTATATTATCTTATTAAATTTTATAAATGTGAATTGGGATTTTCGATGAAACTAAATCCGCTGTCACGTTTTTGTATATAATGCTAGTATGGGTCGGTCGCAAGTCGCAACCCTTGTGTTGTGCAATGAGCGGGAGGGTAGAAGAGATCGCAGTCGGCGCCGCCCAGCCCCAGCGCGGCGGCCTTCAACGCGCCGAGTGCCCCGCCACGGGACCACGCTACACCGCCACTGGTAAAAAAGGATGTATAAGCCAAAATAGAAGCATGATCACATAAAAAAAAACTTGAATGTATTTTTTTAAACAATGTTTACTATTTATAAGACCATTTCAATAAACGAACTCAATCTAAGTCTTCGATCAGATTCCGTCAAAGTTAAATAAATCATTAGTAAGCATGTCAAATAAAATATTTTGATTGGTAATTTTTTGCGATGCATCGAAAAAAAAAAATGTTATCGTTTATTGAAATCGGTAGTTAATTTTTAAATTATTAAAAATAGGTAGAGTTAATAAAGGAAAAAATATCTAAAACTTATCTCTATTGTTCTTCAAAAATACTAATACCTTTTCCGCCATAAACCAAAAGAAAAAAACAATATTTAGAAGTAAACGTATTTAAGTCATTATTCTTATAGGTATTACGCAGCTGAAATACAGCTACAGTATGTAAACATTATAGCGGGGAGTTTCCATTGATGACGCTTACAAACCATGTACGGAAATAGGCGTGGCCTCCGTAATATTACAGGTTGTAGGTATACATTTTGCATGACATTATTTAGTTACTAGAAGTAGGAGATAGGTAAGATTAGCTGGTGGTAGGATATTGTATACGCTCGGATAGCGTGCACAAATTGTAAAATCCGTCGGCCCACGAAAATCTGTCGCGTCCCGGAAATAGCCTATCTATATACGATTTCAAACAGCGACATAATCGATTCGACTGACGAGTGATACTCATCTCTTGCCGGTCGATACTACTTGGACCCCATTCCGCTTACCATCAGGAGTAGTGCACTTTGCCGTGACTGTTCAAAAAGGTAATAAATACACTAAACTTTATCTATAATATAGGAAAGTACATTCATGTGACAAAATAGAGCGTAAAAAGATAATGAATATCCAAAACTATAAAAAAATACTTACTGCCATACAGGTAACCAGTAACGATTAGCATCTTTCAAATGTCTTGCATGTTTGTTACCCAAACACAAAGCTCGGTATAAGCAAGGTGTAGATCGAGGCTTCAAAGCTATTAGGGCATAACGAGCAAGCGTGTTAATCGCTGATATTGAACTGGCAGAATTTGAACTAGATTTTTTTTTCTGAAAATAGTCCTCTGACGATTGGGCATCGCGTTTTATACGAAATACGTCCTCAACGTTGACAGTATCGCTGTTATCTACCATTTGCATTACTTGTGGTTGTTGGTGGTTCTGCAAAAAAATGTAACAGCGATAAAACTTTTTCCCAGTTTGAACATCAGTTAATTTGCTTTGCGTTTAATAAAGCATTTATTTACAAGGAGTTCGTGAGGACCCAGGCTAGACCACAACTACGAGCTGAAATCTCTCATCGTGACCATATAATATTATGGCTATTAAAAACAGTAATCCCTCCATATCCTTGACCCGCCACGTAAAAAGTATGTACATACATAAAGGTTCCTTGATATTTTACCAAGAATTGCTGCATTATTACATTTTATTAAATATTATTTATCCAAAAACAAAAACTTAGAAACAATGATATTTTTACATATCTCCAAAACCTATATTATAATTATATGTATTAATAACATAAAGATGACATTATACAAGAGGTTACGGCAAAACATAAGATATTCCCTACATTTTTATCACACCCTCATAAAGCGCAAATCGACGGTACTTCTTTCGTTAATAAAAAAAACTAACCATAGTTATACACATGAGCACTTGTAACACGAACATGCCAAAAGAAAGGAAGGCAATTCCAGTAAGCGATATGTCGAAGAGGTCGGCCAGGCCGAGTCCATGGGAGTCTCGTTCCACATACTCTTCTTCCACAGCGTGCTCTCGAGGCGCTAAGCGATGGGGATATACAGGCGGTGGTGGAGGCGGCATCGAGTATTCATAGCCACCACCTGGAAGATTAATAGGTCATTCGTGAAGTGACCACCAAAATTCACAAGACTCGTTTCGAATATGATGTGGTCAGGACCAACACAATGTTGTATTTCGAAATTACATTAAAATTGGCTACGTACTGATTTTAATATGGCGGCCCATGCTCCACGATTAGACTGTTTATTTGCTACTCACGTACTCTTGTACTGTTGTACTTCTCATCTATAGATGTTGAACAGTGAATACGTACCGACTATGGAGCTTATTTAGATACGGTGGTATTTATATTTAAAAATTGGAAACGATAAATTGTTTTGCATAAGACTTGCGCGTTATGTAAAACTATATAGTAATCCAACGTTTTACAATTCGCAATTAATGTATGTCATAATGAAAACTTGTTAGTGGCTAATATTTACCCACAGTAGCTTATTTTATTGTGTCAGTAAATACCTAGATGGCATTAGAACAACAAAATTTTAAAATTTAAGTTATTTTGCCGGTAATGACACAACATTACCATAACACACATCGTGTCATCAGAGAATATCCAAACTTCCATACCAAAAATATTTTCATAGCAATGTGTGGTTAGTAAACAAAGTAGACAATTTTACAGAGTCAGAATCAACAGGTCTAAGCAATACTTATGGAAGTAGGTAAATATTATTAGATTGATTCATGACCGTATCATTTTAATTAAACATCAATAAATAAGATTTTTTTTATGCTCTAAGGAAACAAAAGCAGTGAATACATACTCTACATTTGCTTACATTCTAGTTACACCTAGAATCAGAGTAAAATTTTTATAAGTTGGACTTTTTCTTACAAAGTTTTTCAGTCCAATAAACACTAACAATCTACGAATAAATATAAATAGTTTATTTAGACGCCATACATTTAGAAGCATCGCAAATACATATAATATAACGAAATCCACTTATTAAATAACAATTACTGTCTATTACTTATGTCTCTCGATATTTTATTTAGGTACTTACTATATTTAGAAATATCGTGAACATGTTCCTCAGGTTCAGCATAGCCAGATGTCTCAGTGCCTTCGTATACTTCGTATCCTTCTCTAGTTTGCAAATTCGGAGTTGATATAGATGCATTATTGATCGTATCACCGTTTACTATATTATTGTATTGCTTAAATAATTCATTTTGAGCCGCCACTCTATAATATTTAATGATTTAATTATTTTCGCAGCTGTGTAACGAGATATTTAATAACTGTTAGTCCATGAATAAACGTATTTATGGCACATACATGGATAGATATTAATAAGGACTATAAGTTTTATAGGAACTCATTTCCCGAATCCATGCAAGATGCTGGATTTACACATATTTAAACATTTTTAGTGCCTTTATCTATATTAAACTCCAGTCGACAAGCAGAGTAACGCTTGAATAAAATATTTTAAACGGAAATTTGTACTCTCATTTCAAAAATTAGAATTAATAAATGTTGTACTTAGCCAGCCATTCCTGATAATTTGCGGAACCAACATCATACAAGTTATTTCTGAGATCTTGGGTGCGTTTCTTGAATAAAGTATAATTGTCTTTCCCAACGGCGGTAAAGGGTTGTCCAATCCTGTTTTGCGGAACACTTTTACCCATTTCTTCTAATATTTGTTCAGCCACGTAATTACGGCATTGGTACTCGTTCATCATTTTCCTTCGTAATTAAACAATCCAATAAATTTATGATAGCATGATAGGATAATTCTATAGCATAACATCATGGGTCGCGGGGTAACAGGTTGATTTAAGCTGTTTCCCCGATGCTATCTATCGTAGTGTACGTGTGCACTCATGCTACTCACGTACTCTGTAAGCAATTAGGAAAAGTAGTAGGGCACGTCTTCGTGGATGAAATTATCTATGTATTAGAGACAAAGCTAAGTCATTCACAAATATATTATTGGAGTGTTAATACCTGCGCTTTGTCAACTTTGTGAAGCAGCTATACGCAAGAGCGGTTTCGGTCCGGTTTTAAAGACATTGTAATTAAGAGTCTTCACAATTAGTCTATTGTCTCAGTATGTCGGGCGTACTGGCGCAGTTATACAATGCTTTGGAATACGTAGTTTACGGGTTTGGTTTTAGCGCGGCGTCAACTAAAACGTCAGTGACTTGGCCATCGCATGCAATTTGTTTTTAATTTGGGCCGTAATCTACCATTCTATTTCAGTGCAAGTAGAGATGTTTTTTTTATAAAAAAAGCAAAAAATCGAGTAAGTGTTCGTTTCAAACTCCATAAAATGCAACAACTTTTAATTAATTAGGGATGAATATCCCATCATTAGAATGGCTATATCGGTTATCTCTGCGACCACCTGACATGTGCTCAAGACAGCGGATACAGCGTGACTCTACGATATACTATAAAATCCAGTATAAATATTAATTATAGGTTGTATTGAGATGGATTTTAGATGAATCCCCTATATCGCGACATACCAACGTGTTGTAGTGTTCATCATATTCCTCTTATATATTAGTATACAATGAGCTCTATCACAACTTGATTATTAAACTGGAAATTATAGACACAAGCTTATATTTAACAAAAATAAGTTCCGTAACAAACTAATCATAATTTTACAACATTCAAAATGTCTTCAAATTTTAAAAATTATAATAAACGTTTATGTTAACAATATCTTTACGTACCTGTGAAAATTTAGAGTGGATAAAGCTGCATCCATCGATCCATTGCCATGTGACATTATATTCTTAGGGAACGCATCGCTTAGAGTAGAATTTTCCACTATGAAAGAAGTAGGCATTAAATCCAACCGAAGTATATCATTCACATTTAAATCATTTTCAAACATTTTTGATGTCACGCAAAATTCGAACATAAAAATGAAAATAACGACGACAATTTTACAGTACATCATAACAGGGATTTTGTTCTGTGTTCATAAGCAAAATGAATGTTGTAAAAAGGCGCACATTTGTACCTGAGTCGAGATATTACATGGATTATAAAGCGGAAAATTTTCGCGCAACGAACGTAAACGCTGCGATTTTATCGACAGCACAAATAACTGTTTATAACATTGTTTAGATGTTGGAATTTTATGAAGTTGTGTTTCTAACCGCCTTTACTGATTTTGATAATTATTAATAAACAATCATATTGCCGGTTATAATATAATGTCTTTCAGAAAATAAACAATAAATGGAGAGTTGAAACCAAATTTGTCGACATGGGTATTTTACTTTATTTTTAAAGCCCTTTTTTAATTTTTTATACATATCTTTTATAAAATAATGCATAAAAAATAATTTTAACAAAAAATTAAACCACCTTCAAAAACCACTCAAAACCAAAAAATAATTTCACATAACAGTTATATATTGGATACCAATTTTTAAGTCGGTGCCTAATTAAAATTGCTAGTTAAGCTATATTTGTTGCATAGTCCGCCTATGAGCTAAATTTCTTTCAAATCAATTAAAAGGAGTAGGTTTGCGTTTACTACTAACAAACATACACAGTGAAAGGTGTAATACCAAGCACATGTGTGATGTTTCATCTTTTTCTTTCCTCTTTTCGGGGTAGGGAGTGTAATCTCCCCACATTTGACCAGCTATAGATATGTAACAGGGGAAGAATTTGGGTAGTGTACAGTTCACAAATTTAAATATTTCCTTAATAGATTCCATTTGCTGTGCTGCGGCGGTGCGTTCATCTCCGGTGACGATCTGACTTCCTGACTTTGTACGTTGGCAGCACATTGTTTTCGTATATTTGTTAATGTATTTATCTAGCTTAACTAGCAATTTAAATTAGGCACCAACTCCAAAATTGGTATCCAATATATACTTGTTATGTGAAATTATTTTTTGGTTTTGAGTGGTTTTCGAAGGCGATTTAATTTTTTGTTAAAATTATTTTTATTTTTGCTTTTTTGTGTTAGTAAAAAATAGACCGTCTCGATGGCGTATGGCGTAATTGTGTTTCACTCACGATATGACTATCGCGCTGAGGAGTTACACCTGTGAGTACCATTGAAAAGGGGAAAAGGTGTGATGCTATATATATTCATGTATGTAAGAAGTAGAGTCTACTAAACCCAACACAAAAACACAACTAATGTGTTTCGCACGCAGTAAGACTATCGCGCTGAAATGTTACACCTCTGCCTACCCCTGAAAAGGGGAAAAGGTGTGATGCTATATATATATTAGTGGAGTGTCTGGAGCATTCAAAACCGTAAAACCTCGGATTAGAGTTATAGTGAATGAATTAATACGATCGATGTGGGATATTGTTTTTAAACTATAAATTGCAATGTTTACCCAAATTTTTTTGTGCACTCCATTTTTCATTGTTAAAAAAAATATTATAAAAAAATAATGTTTGACCAAATATTTTCACTTTAAACAGTATTTTTTTTAATTATATGTTAAATCTTACCCGAGTAGACATGTAGGAACATTTTTCAAAGATACCTGTGAATAAAAATAGCAGTAGGGTCTCGAACTGTAGAAAAACGTGGAAGGGAGAGCGGAGCGAAAGCTGCTATGTACAATGGAATTTCTCGGCCAGTTTAATTATAAATGAAACGTACTCTGTTGTGTACATTTAAAAAAATAAGGTAATTAATTACGACTAATGAAAAGAAAAAAAAAATGTACAAAATCTGTTTACTTAAATATATTACACTGTTGTCTACATCAAATATTTTCTTCTACTTCATCTATCTGTATAATAGGTGAAGTATTGGAACAACTATTTCCGCTGCACTGTAAACATGCTACACTGCAGTATAAACAACTTTTTCTGCATCCACACGGAGCTCCACATCCCTTTTTGCAATTACAAAATAACATTTGCAATAAATTATCCAGAGCAGGTAATTGATTCATTGTTATTGGGATGTACATGTTATTGGAATACTTCCATCCCCAATTTTCAATAACTACGTCATTTCCTAGCCATATCTGAATTTGTAGGTACACTCTTTTAAGGTGCTCAAACGCTGCATCAGTTGTTGTGATGACAAAAGAACACTCGTATTTTTGGATGTTGCTTTTATGAAAGAATTAAACCTTAATGTATTTAAATTATGAGTTTTAGACGGAGCGCCATATAAACTCAAAATACATGCTACACCTGCTTGCAATATATTATTGGGGTCTTCATTGATATTTTTAAATACTTTTACTGAGTAGTGTGTCTTTGAAAAATGTTCCTACATGTCTACTCGGGTAAGATTTAACATATAATTAAAAAAAATACTGTTTAAAGTGAAAATATTTGGTCAAACATTAATTTTTTATAATATTTTTTTTAACAATGAAAAAATGGAGTGCACAATAAAATTTTGTGTAAACATTGCAATTTATAGTTTAAAAAACAATATCCCACATCGATCGTATTAATTCATTCACTATAACTCTAATCCGAGGTGAAAACCTCCAGGCGCTCCACTATATATATATATATATATATATATATATATATATATATATATATATATATATGTAAGAAGTAGATTCAAGCCATCCTAACGCAAAAACACAACTGATATATTTCGATCATACTACAACTATCGCGCTGTGGTGTTACATCTCTGCCTACCCTAAAAGGGGAAAAGGTGTTATGCTATATGTATAAGTATGTGAGAAGTACAGTCAACAATACTCAATGCAAAAACATGACTAAATACGTCACTGGAAAGCTAAATTCACGATTTCGTTTTCTTGGACGACATAATTATTCTTGTTTTTTTAATTTTAAAACCAAACTACCGAAGCAATGTTGAAATAAAAATTTATGGGACCGATCTGGAGAGAAATTCTTTCAAAAACAAGTCGAATTGATAACCTCCTCCTTTTTTTGAAGTCGGTTAAAAATATAAAAAAATGCATCACCCTCCGATGGCAAAGCTACCCAAGCCACCGTCGGTCAGAGATTTAAAGTGAAGAATCTTCTCACAATGCGCGCTGTGTCCAGCAATGCTGCCTTCTACATCGGGCCTCTGACCAGAATTTTAAGAACCAATGATTATTTGGCTATTTTCGTAAGATACTGGGAATTTACTAGTACTAATTACGCGATATGTATTTTTTTTATTATCTAGATATTTTTTGTATTTAGCGCAGAACTTCTCAATGCCATTATTTTATTCCCAAATGGCTTAATCTTTCAGTAAATAAATTGACTGTAATGCACTTTTAAATAATTGCGAACTTTGTACACAAATAGTCGATTTTCAGTTATCTTCTAACTTTTTAATGACTTTTCTTTAATGTACGAGTATAATACCATTACTTATGGACTGTACCTTATAAAGTTTGGAACTCTTATTTACCGATCGAAGAGATTTATTTGATTAATTTATTGCCAAAATAAGTAGTACGTGGTAAGTATGAGGTATCCACAATAATTGCTAAAATTAACCCTGCTGGTTCATAACATAATAAAGAAACCCCATTTGCTCCCCGGAGCTCTTTAACGGTCTTCTCGGGGGCGTTAAAAGGGTCTATTGTTGTATTATAAATGTTTGGATGTCATCCCGGCGACGTGTGACATGAGAAAAACCATATTGCCCGCAAAATAATAAAATGTTTTACGAAAGATTTTATACATTAATACGTCAAAGGCGCAATCTAAGTAGGTAATTAAATAAAATATTAAAATAAAGCACGTAAGCATTTATATAGTGTTTTTCACCACAGATTCACCGTTGATCAATTAGCTAAAGTAGGTACTAAATTAACAAAAACAGATATTTCGCAACTTCAAAACGTAATAATTCTGTACTCAACTAGGGTACCTGTCTTACTACTAATTTGAACCGTTAGTATTACAAATCCATGGAAAGATTATTTTGATAAGATATTATAGTTACAATATCTAGTTCTATCTAATAGAGGGTACGGCTAGTTAGCCGTATAGCTGCTATGCTATAGCTGCCTACTATGTTACTACATAGTATTAGCTGTCCTCGACTTCGTCTCTTTAAAGTTAGATTTAATCATTTATATCTATGTATTCGGCACAATGGCCTGTTCTATAACCGGAAGTATACTGATAGTGCGCTAGAAGAAACTATTTAAAGTAATAGAAGTATATAAGACGCCGGAAGTCCATAATTCGCTGGAAGTATGTAATGCGCCGAAAGCACAGAAGACGATTGAAATATATAGTGCATTTGAAGTATATGAGGTGCTATGAGCAAGTACAAAAGAAGCCGGAAGTAGGAGACAGATCAAAATTATAAAAATTAGAAGACTACCCGTGTAGTGACAAAAGTTATTCGCTCTAAGAACATAGGGCTCTCACCTCTCGGCCTATTGTTCATTTACGTGTTTATGTTTAGAGGCTAGCTATTAACATAAACAGAAAACTGAGGCGAGCGGTGCATGCTTATCATATAGGGGGGCAATATATGGGCCTAAACTGATTTGTATACATATTGTTTTTTTTACCCCGCATCCTTATTCTTTTTTCGTAATTCATTCATTCTGTACTTATAGGCCGTTTTTTTTTCCACGTACAAACCCCGCAGTCAACCCCGAGGGAAACCTGCGAACGGTTTACTGGTTCCCCCCGGTTTAGCGGCTGCGGGGCCCTGGAGGAAGAGAGGAAGAGGAGAAATAGGGGAGGAAAGAAGGGGAAAGAAGAGGAAGTATTAGGATGGGCGGAGTGAAAAGGAGAGGAAATGTTCACGAGTCCCTCATAGGCCCCTATATGTAATTACAACCACGGAGTATACACACTTAACTGTGTGCCTAGAGACGCAATAAATGTCCCCCGTGCATGGGCGTGCATTCGGTGTGGAGACCGAGCGCACAAGTGCCAACTCCCTCGGGGGTGGGGGGGGGGCTTCAAGGTCCTTTGTCTAGGCCTCACCGCGCTACTATGAATAGCAGGAACTTCATATTTAGCATGGGTACCTAACGCCCGGGACGGACTTTATGGGTGCATAGATTATCCAGATATTGTATCATAAATATTCAGCGATGCAAAATCATGTCAAAATCAAGTTTCTTAGGAACGAAATAAATTCCGGTACATCGGTGCTACATGGTGAACTTGAATCTACAAAAGTTATTGACTGTATTTATATAATTTTTTTTCTAAATTACTTATCCAGGAATTATCGTATCTCTATTATTAATTGTGTATATTGTGCGTGAATGCGTGCGTGTGCGCACCAGGGCCGTAGCTAGATTTGAATTTAAGGTAGGGCAGCTAGTCATTACAAGCAGGGCGGAAATGATACTAGATCTGATCTGCTCAATCGATTTTTGGTTTCCTTGACTTGTGAAAGTGAGTAAAAAAAAACAAAAGCTTAATACTTACGTAATTGTTAAGGTAATATACAGATTGTAACAAAATTCCCATAAATCTCAAAAAGGGTTATTTCACCCATCAATACGAATAACTTACTATGGGACCAACTTCCAAATCGTAAAATAAAAAACCCGCTGCTCCATATATTTTCCTTTAGTAGTAATGTACAATTTAGTTGATTATTAAGGTAGGGCATTAGTATTTTAAGGTAGGGCATTGCCCCAAAATGCCCCCTTTTTTGGTTTCGCGGAGAAAGTGCTCTTATTACTACCGCCCAGCCTTCGTGGGGGCGACTGAGCGGTTATGTTGGGGTAACCGTGCCTTACGGCCCGGTGTTGAGCCGGATTTGATGGTGACCTTCGGGCGACCGCCGGGCCGAGTCCCTAACCCTATATACAACTTAACCTATGCACGGCCTACCAGCTAAAACTCCGCGGTGGCCCTCTTCGGCGCATTAGGGACGGCTGCGGGCTTCCTCTGACGTTGAAGTGTCAAGTCTGCGACCGCAGTCGCCCCTGCGCGGTGCCGCTTTGCGGCCCGTCTCCTATGGGAGGGGGAGGGTCTCAGAAGCCCCCGCGCACCGAAGGACGCCCACGGCGTTTACGGCAGCGTGAGGCCAACTACACACTGGCGTCCATCCCGGGGATCAACCGACAAATGTGCAAAGATGCACAGAAATGCACTAGGGTGGACAGCCCCCTGCTGCCCGCCGACGACCCCCTTCGTGGCCCCTATTAGTCGCCTCTTACGACAGGCAGGGGATACCGTGGTGGAATTCTCCAAACGCCCCCATTCCACAGGGCAGAAAATGCCCCTCTAGCTACGGCCCTGGTGCGCATGGGTCTGTGTGTGCTACTAATGGATGGCTAGATACTGTATATTGTAGATATATATAAAGAGTGAGCTAGGTAATATATATATATATTTTTTTTAATATCTTATGACATTTTCCTGGTGGTACGATACATTATATATCCGCCCGGATAGCGACCACCGTACACAAGGTGACACCCGCCATAGTGGCACACGTAAGTGTGCCGCGTTGCGAGATCAGCCTGTGTATATCCGGTTCCAACTGGCCAGCATAGTAGTACGTAATTGTGTGGACTGCTGAAGGGTAATCATCTCTCCGTAGTCGACATTCTATTAGATCCGCTCTACTTACCATCAGATGCAGTGGGGTTCCTTTGCCGTGGACGTATAAAGAAAGGATAAGTAACTCCTCAGATTGAAAATAATTTTAACGTATCAAGCGGTGCTACCAAAAAAACTTGCGACAGTTCTAACAAAATTATTATAAAATGCCGGTAGCACAAGCATTAAATGAGTTGTAATTAATCCGACTTGATTTATAAGTAATTATTATTAACTTTTGCAGTTGGCTTAAAGGGCTACCGTACACTGCAGTGTTTATAATATATCTATTACCGTCAGTCGCTTGTACCAATGTGGCTAAGATAGTGAATATATCACTAAAAATTCTTGCGAGTTCGACAAAAACGTTGGCAATACTGGACTGTACTGTCTAATGTCAATGTCGAAACTCCAAAACGTCAAACCCGTCTGCCATTTGGAGTAGTACGAATCTTTTGGATATTTTTTTCTTCCGATGGACTTTTATACTTATTCCTTTGTGATACTATAATGTAAAATCAATATTTATGCGATATATTGAATAAACAAAAAGTAAAATGGGGACAAACGGGAACGGCCGCCGCGGAGGGGTGAAAATTCCCGATGTCCGTCGCCCAATGGATGAAGGGGATTGTGTAAACGACATGGAAAGCCCGGAGTTAGACTTTGTTTATGATGACTGCGACACTCAGGCGAATGAGATAGCCGAACTCTACAGCTACACGGAACACCCTGAATACCAGCTCAATGTGAAAGCTTTTGAAGATATAATGGAAGAATTTAATTATCCACCCAGTTGGCAGAGACTATCAAATAAACAACAAAGAACAGTTATAATGAAACTGTTGGAGCATCTTGACGTAGCCATCACAGAGATACGAATGCGTGCCACAAGATGTATTCTATACCTTGCCCAAGGTTGCTGGGCAGAAATGCAATCTGATGCAGAGCAAGCACACTGGGCTCGCATCAACATTATGACTCTCTATGACATGGGTACCTTCTCAGCATTCGTCGAATTACTGAATCTTGAAATAGTTCGAAGCAGTTCTGCAATATCTTCTAGAAAACTAGCTGAATCTTTGGCTGACTCTACAAATTTGCGGGTTATTTTATCAGTTTTATATTTAATCACTGAATACATGAGGACTGAAAAGGAAAATCCAGAATCAGAATATGTAAATTTAGTGGCAAATTTCAAAGAGGAGCTTGGGACACCATTTGGTGATGAGTTACTCCCTGTGAAGCTGTTGAGTATGGTGACACATCTTTGTGCTGGTACCACTCCACATTTTCCAATGAAAAAAGTCCTTTTGCTTCTGTGGAAAGTATTACTAGTATATTTAGGGGGCTCTAAAGAGTTGAAAGAAAGAAAAGCAAGACTTAGAGAAAAATATGGGCTGCCACCTCTGACTGAAGATACATTGGAAATAATCAAAGGCATGAGGGCAAGCTCCCCACCACCAGTGCTGCAGACATGTTGGAGAACCAGAATCCAGGACAGAGAAAGTTAAAAGAAAATGAAAGAGCATTGAGGAGACAAACTTTTATGAAACAAACATCATTGGATGAATCTGATGAGCAGATATTTGTTGACAAAGAAGAAACAGGAAATGGTTCAGAAGATTACTCGATGGAATTTCAATCAATGTCTAGTGATAGTGTGCAGGCAGAAAATAATCAGAACTGTCCATATTATATGTACATAAAACAGTTTGACAGTCCACCCCCACCTCCACCACTACCTCGCAGTTTGCCTTGGCAGTCTAAAGTGAGGCAGAAAGATATTGATATGTTTCTGGACAATGTACGGATCAAGTTTGTTGGATATTCACTACCAGGTGACAGACAAACTGTAGCAGGACTCCCACAACCAATTCACGAAGGTATAGACATACTGAAAAAGCATATGTATACCAGTCTGTCTGAAATTCAAGCTGAAAGGGAACTTGAAATAGCCCGCAGTCCTCTCACCAAGGGTGAAAAAGAAGTAGAAGAGACAGAAGCAGAAATTTTATACAGAGCTATGGTACCCAATTTGCCACAGTACATGATAGCTTTACTTAAAATACTCTTGGCTGCGGCTCCTACATCTACAGCAAAAACATATTCTATTAATATTATGGCAGATTTACTACCAGAAGAAATGCCAATGACAGTATTACAATCACTAAAACTTGGTATTGATGTCAATAGACACAAAGAAATTATTGTGAAAGCAGTCACAGCTATATTACTGCTTCTTTTGAAGCATTTCAAGTTAAATCATGTGTATCAGTTCGAATTTATGTCTCAGCATCTTGTTTATGCAAACTGTATGCCACTTGTTTTGAAATTCTTCAACCAAAATATTTTGTCTTATGTTGGAGCTAAAAATTCTATACCTATATTAGACTTTCCTGCTTGTGTTATTGGAGAACAACCAGAATTAACAAAAGAATGTTTGGATATTGGGGATTCATCAGTACCATATTCATGGAAAAATGTATTCTCCTGTATAAATCTACTCAGAATCTTAAATAAACTAACAAAATGGAAAAATGCAAGGATAATGATGCTTGTGGTGTTCAAGAGTGCACCCATATTAAAACGCACACTCAAGGTCAGACATGCATTAATGCAGTTTTATGTATTAAAACTGCTAAAAATGCAAACAAAATATTTGGGAAGGCAATGGCGAAAAACAAACATGAAAACTATAAGTGCAATATATTCTAAAGTTCGACACCGATTAAATGATGACTGGGCATTTGGCAATGATGTAGATGCAAGACCTTGGGACTTCCAGGATGAGGAGTGTTCTCTAAGGGTCAGTGTAGACCGTTTCAACCACAGGAGGTATGGCACTGGCACTGAACATGAAATAGATCTTACTCCTCTTGACACAGACATAAACAGTGTGCTCGAAACAAATGTTGAACTTGACGAAGAATTCAAAGAGAACTATGAAATATGGCTTGAACAAGAAGTATACAATAATGAGATAAACTGGGATGTATTGTTGACAGCATAAAATAAAGGTTTTATTGAACTTGTGACTGCATAAAATTAATCTAGACTTATATCAAGATAAAAATTCAGTTAAGTTTATTAATGAAAGCTTATCTATATTTATGTTCTTTGATAAATTAATTTCCATGAATTTTATAGTTCAAGTTCATTAAATACTCATGCATGTTATTTAAAACATTGTAATATGAATCTTGCATTAATATGGTTAATCTCTTCATTAATAAAATGTGATGGGACACTTCAAATGAGTTATTGTAGTAGTTCTCGTAAGTTAAGGAAATAAATTAATAATATTGCATGTCAGGTAATGTAGTGAGGATGAAAAACCATGTAGGTAACTTATAGAATATTTAAAATTGTTACTAAATCAATATATTTATATTGTATCTATGCCAACAATTTGACTCATGACTTATGTATGTAATGAAATTATGAGTATGTACCTTCAGTTTTTAACTATATATTTGTTTTTAGTGATAGGCTTATTGATTGTATAGATATCTACATACATAGTACCTAATAAAACTTAAAAATGAACAATATTCTTTAATTTAACAAAGCCAGATTGTTCATACAATTTTATATATGAGTACAGGTACACTGAATTACTGAATTTCTTGTAATTCACCATAAGCGAAATTGGTAACTTGAATATACCATATAAGGTGAATGGGTGGGTGAACAAAATCTGTGTTGATATAGTTCTCAGGTAGTGTATAATGCATATCTAATAAATTATTATCTTTTATTGATTCTGGACAACATGTAGAACTTTCCTTTATGTAAAATGGAGATTAATCTAGTACATAATTTCTAGTTCACATAAGAGTTGTGCAAATACAGCTATATAGGTGATTATCAGTCAAAAAATATCTGAAAGCCAGTATGTATTTAAATAAATAAAATGCCATTATATTATCTGCAATAATTTATTTAAATTGCAAAATAGAAAAATTTATATGAACATGTAGAAGTAGGTACATAAAACTTTCGTAGGAAATTCTTCAGCATTTCTGATGTACTAAATATTTTATTTATTTATTTCAATTAGAATGGATAAACCAATTATACTAATTAAGTTATTAATAACAGCATAGAACTAGTAAAATATTAAACAGATCAATAATGTACTTGATGACTACATGAAATATGCAGTATCATGAGTTCATTTCATAATAATGCAATCATTCATACTGCATCACATACCAATCAGCTGAAAAAAAAATGACAAAACCTGGTGCCCTATTAAGGATAATATTATATAGACCTATTAACTTCCTGCTATTTTTTTTTTTGCAAAATCTGTGAATACAATAATGTGAAAATATAATATTTAAAATAAATAAGCAGTTCCTAATAAATACTGTAGTGGTTAAGGTATCTTCACATTATAATGTTGATATTTGAACCAGTAGGTATATTATACATAGTACAACAAAGCATACCTAACAGGACCTAACATTACACATTTATATTAATAATGCCAGATCACATGCTTTGGAATGTTGAACAACTCAAAATAAAACAAATATTACAGAATAAATGTATTATGTATTAGTATATCTGAAAAAATATATCCCTTCTCCTTCAGTCATCTGTTTTACTGGCATTTTTAACTTATCATCACTTCATGAATACATGTTGCTTTTTGGCAATCATAGTGACTTAAAAAATTATGAAAGACATCTGCTATGAAAAAAGAAATCATACCCAGCCTTGTTTTTTCCCATAAGAATAACATGTCACCGATCATTATTTTCAAAAAATACATCTCAAATCTGTGGCTGGTGGGTTGAGTTTAGTGGAAGAAATATGAAGAAATTATTGGTATAGTACAAAAATGCTTTAGATTTTGCCCAAACATCATCAAACATATTGTACATAATATCAAATTATCTTGAGCTTTACAGTTAACAGGGCCAATTGTGTCCAGGCATTGTACTCTTGAGTTGGTTACTACACCATGAAGAATGGCACCAATGCATCATCAATAGACACAGCCATCAATAGCAACATTGACAACTAAGTATAATTCATAATCCTCTCAGGGCAAAATACCCAAATGTCAAGTATTTTAATCAAATCCTTTTTCTTTTTCTGAATCATCAGATGACTTTGATTCATTAGAATCTTCTGTGTCAGATAAAACTACAACCACTAAAGAATTATTCAGTGCTGAAAAATAATCTTCTATTATTTGTGCTGATACTGCCCTTTAGATCTTCTTTTTTTCATACTTATTTGATCTGAAATTTCATTACTGTGACGTCTTAAGAAACCTTTGATATAATCTATGCCAGGTAGGTTATCTCTAAATTTTTTAATTTCTATTCCGGCTCTATCTAGGTATCCCTTTATTAAACATCGTAAATCAAGTGTATTAAGTGGATATCCCAATGTAGAACAAATGTTTATATATTCAACTATAGATTTTTCCACTTCTTCGCTTATGGATTGTTGACCACCATGACTTTTCATGTTTCGTGTTGCATGTCTATGCAAAACAGACTTACTTATATTATACTCTTTAGATATTTCCGAGAGAGATTTATTTTCCTTTTCATAGGCTTCTATAGCAGTTTTTAGTGTTGTGGGATTATACCTCTTATAGGGCCTTGAGCTTTTGAAACATACACACGAGGCATATCTGAAAAACCAAAAATGAACAAGTTTATTTAAATAATTTTGGGCCTACAACATAACATTCAATAAAATAATACAATTAATATCAAGAATATTTATTTGTAACTAGATACTTTTAAACATAAAGATAGAAATAAAAATATAGTTCAAATAAAACTTAATCTGTCTTAATCAATTGTCTTGGGTGCATGGTGAACACTCTTGTTCTAAATTTTACGTCGGAACTGCAATTATCATTTATCACTACCAGTACCTACACTAGCCTCTGAGGCGACTAACCAGTGGCTCAGGCGTACAATACAGTAGTTAACTACCATTTATATATCATACGTTACTCGTTCACATTCCACTCTACGTGTTTATTCCTTTTTTATTGATATTCATAGAAACGTCCCAAATCCCCGAAAAACTAATGAATATATTGTGATATAACTGAGACTTACTTTTTTGGATGCGAGGTTTCGAACACTAATTTATTTACTGTGACATAAAAGTCATAGGATAAAGTATAGCAATATTTAATTATTGGAGACACGACTAATTTAATAAACTATTTAAGCTGAAAACATTTTAAAATGCAAATTGCAATATTTATTGGAGACTAGTTTATAATTTTGTTTATAATAGTCAAAATTTTGGTAATTTTTTTTTTATTATTCCAGATGATAGGCTATAGTCTTTCAACCATACTGCCTAGTCTTACGTATCCAAAAAAATACAACACGTTAGAAACTATTATATTGGCTAATAAAAATAGTAAAGTTACATTATTATTGGTACTTACCTCCACAACTTATGGATGGGAATTCTTTATTCTAAAAAAATGTAGTTATAAAATTATCAAGCTTGTAATGTATACGGTTTTCAGTCCTCACACTCTTTTTCTTTTAAGTATTTTCTCACCTGGCAATCGTAATATAGGTGGAGCCTAGAGTATATTATAATTCTCTTTGGCCTAGAGAATGAGTTGAGTTCGCATTAAAAGATAATATTTCTGTCTGTAAAGTGTACCCTGTATCTAAAACTTTCAGTAGTTTGCCTTCACATTATAATTCTCTTTGTTATTTATTCCATGAAGTGTGCCCGTAATTTCAGGAAAAGTTGAATTTGTTTTGTGTTTATGTAAAAATTTTTGTGTGATTCATTAACGTAAGTCAAATCTGTCGTTTTGGACAAATAAATTATCAATTTATGTTATGGCCCAGTTGAAACACACAGTATAAAGCCTGAATTTTAAATATCGATTTACGTAAACTACAATTTGTATCTGATTACAGCAGGAAACATGGCCGAATTGGCAGCATTACTGCAAACGGAAATCCCGGAGGGACGAAACCATCTCACAGACAGCCACACAAATTTGGAGCGTGTCGCCGATTACTGCGAAGCGAATTATTTCCAGTCCGAGAACAAGAGGCTCGCTCTCGAAAGTACTAAAAACTACACGACTCAATCTCTGGCCAGTGTAGCATATCAGATAAACACTTTGGCATACAATTTCCTTCAGCTGCTCGAACTGCAGACAATGCAGTTAGCAGAAATGGAAGGACAGATGAACCATATCGCGCAGACTGTTGCGATTCACAAAGAAAAAGTGGCGCGTCGTGAGATTGGTGTGCTTACGGCCAACAAAGTGACCAGCAGGCAGTACAAAATCATTGCACCGGCTAATCCAGAAAAACCAATTAAATATGTCAGAAAGAGTATTGATTACACAGGTGAGAAATCAATTGATCCAATATAGGTCAATTATTCAGTTAATTAATTGCTAACACAACCATGTTTTTTATAGCACTTGATGATATTGGCCATGGTGCACGGTGGAATGGTGGTGCTTGTGGCACTCCTCGTGGTAGACGATCTGGATCTGCATCAGGTGCTGCGCCCCTCCCAGCACCCACTACTAAACCACCAACACCACCAGCTGCAGTCCGAGCTGCCTCTGCAGCTAATACAGGCACTTTGGGGCGTGGAACTCTTGGTATGAGTTTATGAACTGATGTTTACAGTAAAGGATATTGTTATCTGTTATATAATTTAGTTACAGCATATATTATTTATAGACTGCTGTCCAGAGATGCCCATTCTCTTTGATTCTCTGGCAAAATGAAACTTTATTGTCTAAAGCTTCCTGAAATTGGATTATTTAATAAGGTTTATTAAACCAAGTTGATAAATAAAACTCAATAAAAATTTAAAGGTAAATCGTCTCGTGAGTACCGAACTCCGCCAGCGGTGGCGCCTCCACAGGTGCCATCGCATTATGCACCTAACTATCCGAGACGCCCACCAGGCTACTCAACGCTGCCTGTTGCTCAGCCACAGGTATGTTCAACAGCCTCTGAGATGGAATAGAAAAGTTACTAAATTTGTTTGTTGCTGAAAGAAGGTAACTATATATTCACTAATTGGTAGCTGTTTCTACTTTGGATGTTGAAAATGTGAAAATAAAAGTCCCTTAAGTTGATATGTATATATTTTTTAATATGTTCATCTGAAATTTTGTAAGCTTGATGTTTTATAATTATTGATAGTTACTATAATTACACATTTCATATTTTAGGTTGGCATGGTGCATCCAAATCAACATCAAACAACACCCTCTAATTATACTCAACAAGATCTCCATTCTAGTATGCCACGTGAGTTTTTTTTTTACTACATACAATTTTAATAAAATTTTAATAGATGCACATACAGTGAAGACAGCAATTACTTGCTTGTTTTATGTAAATTTGCGTAAAATTATAATTATCAGTCAAATACTTGGTATATTTGATTAACAATATAAAAATAATAATGCTATACATACAATGGAATATAAAATTGATAATTTATATTTTAGCTCCACCATCACCACTGATTGGGTCAGATGGTGAACACAGTCAGCATTCAATGAGTCTGCCAGGACAGGTTTGTAAAATCAGTTTATATTCAAGTAAATATTTTTATATTCTGATCTTGTAATTAGGTTATTATTGATACCATTATTTTGCAACACCTGTACAATTGATGGAGGTACTTAATTCATTACAAAATCAGCCTGATTTGCCAATATGGATCCATAGTTTTTGATAAATATTTTTTTTTGTTGCAGCGAGCATCGTCGTCATCAGCGGGTGGTGGTTCAATTCGAGGCGGTTCCGTTTCGCCTCCGCTGCCGCCGCCCCCCATGGACGATGAGCTCACACACGACGCCTTCGGTCGACCGCATCAACTCAACGTAAGCGTAAAAAAAAAAATTCTACCACTACACATAAAAAAAAACTAAAAATACTGAACTTATGAAAATATTACCTTGTAATTTTCTCTGTATTAAAATAAAGGTATGTCTTGGATAATTAATGTAAGTCAAATTAATCTGAAATTTATTTCCATATATGGTTGAAGCTATATACATAAAATTTCAGTGAAATAATACCAGAGGATTATATTGACAGCTGAACCTTTTTGGTTTTAGAACAAGATGGGTTCTCAATATACAAGTGCAGTTCCAGCCATTGTTCCCGATGAGGAGGATCTGCCTGGATGGGTACCAAAGAACTATATTGAGAAAGGTAATACCACTGAACATATAACAATACTTACCAAATATTTATCTCCATGTATCATTTCGCACAAATCCACATCGAAATGAGATAAGGGGAGGCGCGCTTTGATAAATAGGGGAATATTTGTTTTTGTATGAATTTGTCAATTAATATAGAGATTTTAATAATATGTCTGCTTTGCTATGGGAGGTAAATTATAACCTACGTTTTTATTCAGGTCGCTCTCAGTATTAGACGCCCATGCCCAGCAGTGTGACAGTATATAAGGCTAATATAATAATGTTTTTGACAAAATAGTACATGGAAATCAAAAAAAATATCACCATTGCTATAACTTATATGCACAATTGATTCGCTATTCAAAAAATATGCTATTGTTTCAGTTGTAGCAATCTATGATTACTATGCTGATAAGGAAGATGAGTTGTCATTCCAAGAGAGTGCAGTGATATACGTTCTGAAGAAAAATGATGATGGCTGGTGGGAAGGCGTCATGGATGGAGTCACTGGATTGTTCCCTGGGAATTATGTGGAGCCCTGTGTTTGAAATTGATGTGTTTGCCGCGTCACAATTGTATTGCCATGTATCCAATATATTATTAGTTACTTGCACATATTAGAATCAATTTAATTCTTGATTACTAATCAGTCTACAAAGGGAAGTACAATATTCTGTCTTAGTCTAGTACTAAAATGAATTAGAAACCTTGTTCCATAAAAAGAGATCCGATTTTGTCTGATGTATGTTTAAAATTAGGTGTTTTGATAAAAAAAGACAGATAATGATTTAAATTCTATTGTGAATAATTTATTGTACTACCTCTTTCCTATGAGGTAAGTTTATTTTTTTTTTATAATCCCTAATTCGATGAACCAAGAAGCTAGAGCTTTTATGTTTTTTTAATTCTGCACTGTGGGTTGGTCTTGTTAGGCATGTGTGGAATATAAGATTGTAAGTTAATATTGACATTCTATTTTTGCATTTTCTATACATTGTATAATTATTTACTAACAAATACTTTTTTATGTTAGTATATAAATATATATATATTAAAAATTGTTATGCTATAATAAATATATATATTTATATTTATTATAGCATAACAATTTTTGTTTAGATCGAACTGATTATTTTATTCCTTAAAATTCAAAGTGTAATGGAATATCCTAGCCTAAGTGAATGGTGAGAGTGACGTTGAAGGTCGAAGATCGGTGGCATTAGTTCTGACGTAGTGTATCTAGTAAGACAACTCCGTTTAAATAACGGTCAGACCTTATACTAAGAAAAAAATTACATCTTTCATATTACGGCTTTATGTTAATAGATTTTCCCCCTTATTTATAGACATTATATAAGGACGGAGCACTACTGTGATAAGTGGTTTTCAGCTTTATTTGACAGCTTGCTGTTTATTCAGCTTTTTTTATCTGACAGCCGACTAGATTCAAGTTGTATCTCAATATTAGCCAATCACTACGGCCCTATGTCTACGCACTGCGAAGGCTGCCATGCCGTCAGCACTGAGAAACAGACTAGTTATCACAACAAAGATAGAGCTTAAATAAATAACGTCTATGAACAAGGGGGTTTGTTTCCTAGTTTTATGAAGGTAAATAATAAGTGTAGTTTAATCATATCCAATTTATTAATGTTACATGGAACGTATCCTAGCATAGCAAAAAGTACATCTGCGTTTTCAATTTCTTGTTACAGAGAAGAAACTATTGAGTAACTAAGATGAACAATGTCCTTGTTTCGATATTTTTATCACATTAATTCAAAAATATTTCTACTGTAATTGAAGATAATTGTGAAGGTAAATTTAAGATGGCTTCCTAATTTATATATACATACTAATAGATCTTACTTGCTATTTTATATTTTGATTTGAAGAAACAATGTTACTTTATATAATCGCAATATTAAATCAATGCTTATGGGATCCGATTATATTGTTTTGTAAGGAATAAATCAATAAATTATGTAATTTATACATCTATAGTTTTATTGCTCGATTTACAACGTGAATTCATGAAGAGTATTGACGATTTGCAACGATATTGAGTTAATTGAAAAAAAAATTGTCTGCTTTTGCGAGATATTTCAAATAGCTTATCGGCCTACACACAAACACATGCGTGAATCGCATACAAAGTATTATCCCTATGATTAAGCGCTCGTTATAGAAATAACAATTACTTCCTTGTTATATTGTAAGCGCATGTCAATAAATTTGTTAAGAACTCATACGAGCTACAAAAACGCCCGTCTAACCGTCCGTAAAAGTAGCGCACAAATCTGGTCCAAAACATTCCTTAGCAAGTTAGAATACCGCAACTTACACTATAAAATCGCATAACATATTACACAAAGATTGTAAAATGGCGTATGGTTTTCTAATTCATAGTGTGATCCCGCCATTCATGTTCATGTATAAATACATATCAAAAAATGTACTTAGCGTACCAAAATTTACAAACACATGAATTACACACATTCGTATCATCTACGTGTGGAAAAACCTTATTTTTTCATTTCAACTAATGTATTGGTTGCTTACGATCACTGAAGATTTTATACTATGATGGTCTATCATGACTATACAACAAATGTCATTCTTTGTCGTCAATTTCCATATTTTCAGATGATATGATATCCTTGCCATCAGTCTGTTGTGGTTCTGCTTTAGTTTCCACTTCTGTTTCCGATTTGGACGCTTGTCCTTCCGGAACGCTATTTTCATTAGAAGTGCCATTTTCACTTTCCTTGTTGGTATCTTTATCATTGCTACAAATAGAGAACAGTGGATTAGCATGGGTAAAATATAAAAAAAAATGATCATTTGAAAAGTACCTTACCTTGATGGTCCATTGGGGACTTCTACGACATCATCATCGTCATATTTTATATTGATGACTGCTTCCATTATTGATTGTATGCTCTTCAAAGCGGAATGGAATATTTTGGAGCTCGCCTGTAAGACAATATATTAGTTTTAATTCAACAATGCGTAATTTAGGTTGTTGTTTTATGATACTGGCATTATTTGTCATATTTGCTCCCTTGAGTCACAACATTATAATCGACTTTATGTTCGTTGTCATAACGAAATTATTTGTTCAAACACACCGCACTTGTGAGGTGGTGGTATAAGATGTGTGTAGTATTACCGTGAGCGAGGATACACGCGCGTTGGCAGCGGCGAGGCTGGCGCTGAGGTCGCCGAGCTGCTTGTGCGCGCCGCGCTCGGCCTGCTGCGTGGTGCGCTGGTCACGCCTCGCCGCGGCCAGCGCAGCGCGTGCGCCCTCCAACGCCGTCTCCAGCCGCGCGCGCACCAGCCCGCCGCGCGCCTCCGCTGCCACCAACGCGCCCACATCCACCAGCCGCGACTTGTACATCACCATGCCTGCCGCACATACAGTCCATAATTAAGAATGGATCAAACATAAACCGAAGATAATAC
This sequence comes from Manduca sexta, assembly GCF_014839805.1. Classification (NCBI taxonomy): domain Eukaryota; kingdom Metazoa; phylum Arthropoda; class Insecta; order Lepidoptera; family Sphingidae; genus Manduca; species Manduca sexta. Next base: position 13,905,978 of record NC_051134.1, on the reverse strand, counting down.
CGGCGATATTCTGAGCCATGTGCTACAGATACAAATCTCATTCAGATTACAAATATATATTTTCTTACCAGTTTCACTAACATCCTTAGTGCCTCCACTCGTACTGCCCTCGGTTTCATTTGGATCTTTAAATATGGGCAATAAGTTGCGATTGCCTGCTGCAATAGCTTCCCTCCAATTCCGTAATCTAATATGGAACATTAAATACTGATGTATGAACCATGTGTATAATTAAACATGAAAAAATATCAATAGTTATTTATTAAGTAAATAAATCTTTACAAAATGTTTGTAGATACTTACATGTGGAGGAACTTCATTTGAAGATACTGTTGAGTCCAGTGGTAAGTCTTGCATGGCTTCCGATGTGCCCGATGCCAGATCTTTAATGGTTTGCAGAAGTGACCTATGACCAATTAAATAGTTAACAAATAACAGCAAATAGCCTTTAATACTATATTCACAGTCGAATTAAGTATATTATGTATATTCTAACTGTTTAAAATTCTTTGAGTAATAATTTCAACCTTCTACCACAAAGATTAATTATAACTACAGTAAAAAAATTCAATGTCTGTAATAAGTCAACTAAATAATACTTATTCCATTAAAAAATAACTAACTTGTAGTTGAACACATCTTTCACACACACTTTGTCCAAAATAGTGCGTACTTGTGAGCGAGACAGTTGCAGGCCGAGACTCATGAACAAGTTCTGCAAGTCTTTCTTAGTCATGCTGCCGCCGCGTGAAGTGTCAAAGTATACCAACGATAATAACAAATAAGGATCAGGGGGCAGTTCCACGCCTCGGCTGCGTCTTCGAGGCGAATTACTCCTGTCATCATCACTATGGGAATCCTGAAAATTTTGAGTGCTATGGAATATTTGATTTTGGAAGATTATTATCTTTGCCTTTCACATTTTAGAAAAAGAACTGACTGTTATGTGTCATTTACTTAATATTTTACTTGAATTATGTAATGAAATTAATATCTGCTGCTGCACTAAAATCATAATTATAATATCTTACCTTCCTATCTCTTCTACGCGTGTCTCGCCTATCATCTCGCCTATCGTCTTTTTTATCTTTATCATCTTTTTTATCTTTGTCATCTTTCTTTTCCTTATCATCTTTCTTATCTTTATCATCTTTTTTATCTTTGTCATCTTTTTTATCTTTATCATCTTTCTTTTCATCCGTTTTTTTCTCATCTTTCTTTTCAGCCTTATCAGAATTTTTATCTGAGGTTTCGTCAATTTTTTCTGGTAATGTGTAAAGTGTTTTGTAGATGTAGAAACCGAAATCACGCATCAACATTTCATTGAACAGTTCAGCAAACACAAATAGCTAGTAAAAGAAACTAAAGTTAGAAATGTGTCAATTCGAAACAAAAGATACTATATGTAATACGAACAAAAAGTAATACCTCAAAGCTGTGTTCCTTATTGTCGATGATGCGATAGTCGAGTAAGAGTGAGAGTGTGGCCACATTACAGCTGAATTTACCGCCCTTGGCAGTCGCGGACGGATGCACTATAACATGTGGCGTACTTGGCAGCTCGTAACGAGATTTTAATTGTTGCTTCTCTTTTTCCAACTGAAAAAAAAAAAAAAAAAAACAATTACATTCAATACTACTTTTTTGGCATTGTAAAGATGAGGATTAGGACAGAAACATAAGGGCTGTTGTTTGTTTATTTACTGTTTATTATTTGCTCGAACCTGTTTATTGATAGCTTCGGCTACCTTTTTTTTTTTACGAAATATTGCATTCATACCTTCCTTTTTTCTTCTTCAATTTCCCTCTGTGATCTTTTATCTTCCTTTTCTTTGTCTTTTTGATCATTTTGGTCTAACTCTTCAGTTTTATTGTTCCCTTTATTCTCATTTTGGTCGGTTTTTGCCTCTAGAACTGCATTCTCGTTTTGATCTTCATATTTTTGCCCATTTTTATCATCCGCTTCGGCCTCTTCATCCTCCAGTTCCATGACGTCATCCACTTTACCATCCTTTTCTTCTTCAGTTTTTAATATTTTCGAGAGACGAGAAATAAGTTGAGGACGTGGCCCTGTGTAAAAGACAAAATCAGATTCAGATTTACAGATTAGGGCAATTATAAAGTAGTTTAAACAATGTTTTACAAGTACCTTTGCAGCTCACATTCCTAGCTCGCAACTCTTGTCTTAGTTCATCTGCTTTTATCGTTCTTATATCAATTTTAGAATAGTGTGTTGGTTTTGGTCTGTTTTCATCATCATCATTTTCATCTATTGTTATTGTGCTGTCATTGGGACTGGATTCATCCTAAAAATGTTCAAAGTTACTTAGACACCATTTTTAATTCATAAAATTTTTGTGTGGGCCAGTTAGACTCGTATTAGGTAGAATAAAAAAACAATTGATGTAATAGGCAGAAATCGATTGATGATATTTTTAAAACAAAAAACTACGAGAGAAAATTGATTAGGTATTCTAAATATTAATCCACATTGAGCGATGATTGCACGACCATGAGGATGAAATAAGATGTCGGCAGCGCAGGCGCGTCGATCTTCGTCATTTTAGTAGCACACGTTGCCGGAAACATAAGACAAACAAAACTGGGAACAAACAATTGAGGATTTGTCCGCAGTCCCGTCGCCCTCTGCCGGCGCCGCCGGCTGCTTCGCGCCACCGGTGCCGGGAGCCGCCGCGTCGCCGTCGAGTCTCCTGACAGCCGCCTCGTAGGCTGCTTTATACTGGTCCTGAACGTTGCTCCACTCGATATGCGAAGGTTGAGCAGACCACACGTCTGGCAGGTACAACACCACACACTCGAGCCGTGACTTGCCGCCGCTGCCCTCGCGCCAGTAGCAAAACTCCACCATTCGGTACCTGCGCGGGTAATACAGTTATAGTATACTCACAAGCGTAACGACTCTCAGCCACCCGACTGCTGGCATGGACACGACACATCCGCTACGAGAGTTATGATACTGCTGTATGGCGGGTTACATCGTCTGCATCCGATCAGTTGCGCCTCGCATGATGTACTAACGCCTGCATACTCTCACTTTAGGAATGTGTACTGTACCATGACCAATGAATAGAGCCAAAGCAGAAGTTTCCTCTATTACAATCTCTAAGGATAATGTATGATAGAAATGTCAATCAGTAATAAAAATGTATCAAGAAGAAACTTTTGTCTCCAGTTAGAGAAACACATCAATCCAGAAAGTCAGGTATCAAGACAGTACACCGGCCAATCATTAGAAAATGTACTCACCATTGAGTGCATGCTGATAAGTCTATTCCAGTTAATGCTTTGCATGTTCTGATAGCTGTTTTCACAAGAACCTTAGGGTCCGTCTGGGGATTTTCACCATCCAAAGAAGGGCTCCAGGGACCACCTATGGCAAAGTTTTCACCACCTTTTCCTTTTTGTCCTACAAGGAATTTTATCATGCGAGTAGGATGTAAAGGTGTTTTGTTGGTACTTGAGCGTTTGTCTCTCTCGTCTGGTTTCGTCAGACCACATTTTTGATACAATGTCTCCAATGTAGGCATACTAATAAGCATTACCTTGAAATAGAAAATATATATATATATATTAACAATTACATCATACTTATTAAAAAATAAAATTAATATAAATCACATTCTGAATACTTTCATCTTTTAATACTGACCTTTGCAGAAAATCTGTAATCTGCATCAGGGGGTTCCAAAACTGCATCATTTCCATTGGGACATTCAATTTCCTTGTTCATAATGTGATAGCTGCAGGGGTTGTTTAAAGAGAAGGGGGCCTGTGGTGGGAATGTGTCACCCCATTTCACAGAGGCACTGAAGAAGTCTGATGGGATATACAAGTTTGTATACCTGTGAGATAATGTGGGGACATCTACTTTTTGTCTGAAAATAATGAAAAATATGATCATTTAAAAGATATTATGATCACTATAGTCTTGCCATGTTATATTGTCACTACTGTAAAACCATATATAATTTTATTAAAAAAGTTAAATAATATGCTGTTTCTTTTTAACTTACATATCCAGTGGTATTCTCGGAACACGAACCACATATTTGACTGGTGATGGTTGACGGATGACTGACCGTTTTCTTGGTGGCGAATCTCGCCTATTCCTGCTATCACGCCTTTCCTTTGAACGTGATCGACTCCTTGAGCGGGATCGTTTCTATAATATTAAAATACGGATTTGAGCATTATGTTCAAGCAAAACTACAGTTGGGATTGCCCTAGCAATATAAACATGTATGAGAAATTGATGATGATGATGATTTATCTGATTTTTAAAATAATAATTCATTCATAATTTGTAATTAATATAATGGAATATTGAATAGATCTGAGGAAAAAATTAAAAGAACTTTGATCATATCCGCCTGTGATTTATTTTCAGTTACATGATACAACCTTATGAAGGCATTACTATTGTATAAACTGTTAGGTGGTTGATAACAACAATCACCATATTAATTAGGTTCAACAATATGTGACCTGAGAGTAATTCTTAACTCTAATAATACAAAGTATCTCCTAATAACTTACTCTGTCATCCCTGCGTGGTGGTCTATCATCTCGCCGCGGAGGCATTGATTTTTTCGATGATGGAGGAGGTACAGCATTGTATGAGTTTGATTTAGAAGGAGGTGGCTTAGTCCCTGGACCAGCTTTAGGCAGAACTTGCACCCGCGTCGCATTCCATTTCACGGGCATGTTAGGATTGTAAGAAGCTTCAACAAGAACCCTATCGTTCACTTTAGGAATAATACCTTTAGCGCACACGGATGTTTGATAAAATACATCATGGTCGACGAAGCCAAAATCATTGTGAGCTTTGGTGACAGTTCCAGTAAAAACTCGTTGCTCTGTATTAGTGGGGGGTTGGTTTGCTTGAGCATTGGAATACATGCTTTGGTTCATCGCACGAGGCGTTGGATACGCTACAACGTTGCCAGGATACATCTGACCTTGTGCCATCTGATTCATTGGCATTTGCCCTGGCATCGGCATTGTCATCCCGCCTTGAGCTTGCATCGGGTTAAACATTGCTTGAGTTTGTTGAAATGGTATCATTCCCTGTTGTGTCATCATCGCATTTGGATCCATGATTTGTGGATTCATGCCGGTCATATTTGTGTTCACATTTGACCGTGCCCACGGTGGATTTTTCGTGCCTCCAGCAGATTGCATGTTTGCATAAATAAAATAAGTACTGATATTTTGTTATGTCTACACACCAAACAAAGTATGTGAATAAAATCTACACTGTTTTATTACTTTACGAACGCCGCTAGCTTCATTACTTCAATAATCAACAGACAAAACAATGGCGTCCTGTCAGAGTTGCCAGTAATCGGAAATAAAACTATTTCCTGCCAATAACAATAATATCGATATTAATTATTTTTATTTTATTACAAATAATAAAAAATATTAGTAAACTTGTGCACTGAATACGCCTAGCAATATGAAATTATTGTCTACACTAGTTTTTTCAAAGCAAGTAAAATAAAATATAACAAAAAGAGAGAGTTTTAGTATAGTATGTTGATAAAAAATATTCAAGTAGCACAAGTTTTTAACATAATATATAAGTACTTTTTTACATATGATTTCGTTGATGACCTCTAGAATTATTTTTTCCTATTTCAACATTCTTGATTTATTTACTTAGTACTTGTAGGCATCGATATATATTAATATGTACTACGTATATACATATCAATGGTTGCAGGTCTAAAATAATACAATGTTGATTGTTCTGGATACCACTTATTGTCCTTTTGGATCACATAGATAAAAAAATAAGGATTTTTTTCTTATAACCAGCCGCTGATTACCATTACAGCATAACTACATAGATACAATCAGATACAAAAGTAGCTGAAGACATTCGAAATTTCATTTGCTTTTGTGTTTTTTATTTGTGATAACTAGTCTACCTTTAGAAATATATTATTACATGTAGACTTAAATTTAGAAAAAAAAATATTATGTCGAAAAGCATTTGAAAGTTTAGAAATTGTTCACCTACTATTGTGGCTGACTGAACACATAATACTTAATTGCATAGATACTTATAATTAAATATTTTATTTCTTTGTATTATGGAGATTCGCGGTAGCGTCAATATGGTTTTAATAAAAATAATTGGGTCACTATTTCAGGTCTATGTAAAGTTTGTTTTATTTATGTATAGTATTTTCATACCATTCCGTTACTAATAATATAAACCACGAAAAGAAACATACTTCTATCTTACTTATAGCCTAGCAACGTAGGTCGTTCCAAAGCAAGTTATTTTTATTACTTAATTATTTTCTTTTCATTAACAATTAATTTATTTTTTTTTCTGGATAACTTTTTAAAGTAATTTTAATTTAACTAATTACACATTACATTTAAAACTTTACAATTGTTTTCTAACAATAATTGAACTTAATAAATTGAATGTTCGATATGGTATACAGCTGATCTATGGCATTTGCATCCTTCGCTCTTACGCAACTATCCTCCATCAAGGCTGGGGCAACTATACTTTTAAAAACGAAGATGTGCTTTTTGTTTTTAAAAAATAATGCTACTTGTAAAGAAAGAAAGAATATTTACGTTTAACACATTACTATAAATGCTCTCTAATAAAATAACATTTATGATACTCAACTTATAACTTATAAAACCAAAAATTACGAGCTGGATAAAATTTTCGCGATTTGTAATGTAACAAGCCAAACATTGAAAGTCCGTTTTCATAATATAAAAAATCAAATGTATAAGATTCCGTTATAAAATGATAACCAGAATTGCCTTAGCAATTTGTAGGTGGCACGCAACAAAACAAAATTTTGAAAATTTTATAAACTAAAATCTTATAATCATGAAAGTTGGTACAGCTTTTGTATGCTATAGACTTGATAGGCGCTGTCGGTAAAAAAATGCGTAAACATTTTCTGTATCGACTTAAAAATATTGTAAACAACGTAAATCATTTGTATTAAGCGCCTCAATATTTTTTTCAGGGTGAGGAGTGCAGTGGGGTTTAGAGTAGGCCGGTACACAATAATTATCGGTAGGTCGCAGTTTCGTGGTAAAAAAATTACGTATTAACTTTTGATTTTTCCAGGCGACATCGCATGTGCACTCTTAATTCACCTCTTATTCGGTTTTTATAAAGAACGCCATTTAATGAGTTCGTCCAATAAGTAAGTACCTAATGTACTTAAGTTGTTCCAAAACGAAACCGTACACAATATATTTGCTACATTAGTAGGTAGATAGCAATGTACACATGCAAAATATGGATGAGACGTCGCTAGTGAGATTCATAATCATTGCTGCTGTAGTTCGGTAAAAAGGCCAGTAGATATACAGAATCTTTAAACAAAATACTATGAACCCTAATCACATTCACTTAAAGTTACACTATTTATCACATATCAATTGTAATATCTAGTTTTATATCTGTTTCATTCTCATATTTACCTACAAGTATCTAGGTTTAAACATTAGTAAATAGAAATCTCTGTGCAAAGATTTACTCATGATGCAGAGATTCTTATTTGAATTTTACTATTAAGTATTCAGTCTACTGTAGCACGCAGCCGAGAGAGCTCGCGTAAGCCGCATCATCTTGCGTTGATACTCCGCGACAGTGAAATTGTGAAAAATATTACATTAAAATTGTTTTAGTTCATAACTTTAAATATCAATTTACTCCTAATTTATGCTCACTAGAGACACATTAAAACAGAAAGACATGCGAGTAATGGAAATAAACAAATAAAGAAGTAAAAGCATTAAACATAAAGAAATAGGACGTAGTATTATCAAGGTGGAGTGATATTTTGGGTATCAGGGCAGTCTGCCAGATTAATGTATGCGGTTCGGTGGATTTTAGACGACACAATTGCAACGATTTGTAAACATTAATATATAGTATCAAACATAATATATACTGAATGTTGTGAACGTATAACGAGACCAATAATATACATTGTAAAGTACTAATAAATAAACTTCAAAATAATGTGTGCGCCAAAAAATGGATTTCCTAATAAATTAGACTAAAATGTAGAGTTTTAAGAATTTCATATAACTATATTCAAAAATGAGTGTGGAACTTGTAAAAGCAAATGTCGAGGCTGGCTTACAGCCCCAAAGGTCCAGTCGAGGTCCAGTGCGGAGAGGACCTGGTCCCCCCAAAAAGTCAATAGCCAGTCGACTTTGGGACCTATTGCAACCACTAGCGAGATTATGGGGTCTCGTCACTGCTGTTGGTAAGTTCTAATACGTGGAAGAATAGCTCGTATCCGCTCCTTGTCAAATATTTTTGTTTATTTCATAAATCATCATTTCTCGAGTTCTATTGACAACAATAGTTCTTTGGAGCCAAAATAAGATATATAGACAAAGGTGAAATAAAGCTCTATGGCTTTATTAAATGCCGTTAGTAAGAGTTCTCTGAGTACACCTGTAGGTTAAGATCTAACATTTACGTTATTATTGAAATATTTATTTATTACAAAACAACTTTCCGATCTAAATTAAATCCGCCATTTAAAGTTTAACGAGTACCTGCATTGATTTTATTTATTTACAATAACAGAATTCATTTCGAATACATTTTCTACCAGTCAACTTTTATCTAGACAGGATTTTTATAATTTTATTCTTGAGAGCACCCCTTCCTTATATGCTTGCTTATATTCCTGAAGGGGTAGAGAGGTGCATCTTGCTTACACAGTTCATTGAACTTATATTTTATGTCCCTTGACGATACAAGGAGCTAACACGTCCGACATATAGGGCATAATTAATCTAATCTAGAGTAACTACTCGTGTTTAGGATAAAATATTCATAAAAATATGGGATATGTTGGTAAATACAATACAATATAAATACTCTTTATTGTAACCGTTGTTAAAAAGAAACATACTTATAAACAAAATTAATACATTTTCTTAAAATACTAACTTAAGTATTGAATATTATTTACAGATTTTTTATTCAAGGATGTTAAGTATATCCTTGAATAAAAAAGTAAGTAAGTTGTTCATCGAACGAATTAATATCTTACAACGCATACTTTCAAAAGAATCAATAAGCCAAAGACAATAAGCTGTACTAACTAAAATATTCGCAGCTTCATAGCAAGACACAAGACATCCCGGCCAAGTGATAGTAAATCAAATATTTGTAATTCTTATTCATATTATGACGCTCTTTAGCAACAGTACCTAGTACGTTAAATAAGTATGTATTGTACTTACTTATAGTATAGTACTTATGTACAATTGAAAACAATATAGACACTTAAATATCAAAGATCTGACACATTTTATTAACCTTATTATATTATGTAAGCTCGTAATTAGGGTTTATTTATGTCTGGTTGTATATCCAAATTTTTTTCAAACCAAAGAATAATAATCGGCTATTGTATTTTAGCCCATATCATTGGTCTAAAATAAGCTAGTGGCAGTGTATATGATGGGCATTTGTGAATAGAGAATGGATTCACTTCCCAGTTAAAGCGATATTTTTTTTCTAACACGATTTGAATGGTAGAGGGTTCTTCCAGAGGAAGTTGGACGTTGGACAGACTCAGCTCAATTATTTTGGAATATGATTGAAAAATGTGATGTATCGTCCCCATATTATTTAATATTCCATGATAATATTTCAAGATGGAAATGGAACAGTCATAGACACTTTAAATATCTATGCACTTTTAGTAGCTGCGACATAGTAAACACTCACTACGCAATATTTCCAACAAAAATGAAAAACAGAGTAATAGTTTTAACCCTGTGGTAGAAACAATTATTTTAAGTGGCTTTGTACTTTAATTTTCGGACGAGGGCTACACTGTACGGGTAATAATTAAAAAATACCTCGCAATCCTTTTAGCTTGTAGAAAACATGCAAATCTCAGGGTACCGCGTGGGAAAACATGCTCCAACTGAATATTTTTTGTGGAATGCAGATTAAAATAGACTTTACCTTTTTTATTGCAACCCTTTTACTTCAACGTTTTGCATATGCAATGTATTACGCTTTGATCGACGTTTTAACGGTACAACTAAAAATAGACATTAGATATTCTTTACCACAGGCAGTTTGCCGCCATGCGTTGAATAATGCGCTATGGTAATATTATAACGCCTTTATATAGCGGCACCGTTCGCGTCAATATCTCTTCTGGGAATAAAATGCCATTAGTTCGGAATAAATGTAGCTTGTATTGTAATCCTGGATTTGATCTATCGGTAGGCGAATAGTTAATTGATTCTCCAGTTAACGAATTTATACTAACATCGTAGTATTTTCCCAAACTTTTGCATTTGTAAAATTGCTTTACGACAATAATGTTATATGTTATATGAATGTATATATTGGTACATATTATAAAAACGGCTGTTCCATAATTCTACACTTAAAAGAATATTCTATGTTGGCTTACAAATTTAACCTACTTATTTATTTATTAATGAACTTAAAAGTTCACCGGACGCCAACCTCAGCGTGAAGTATTCGCACAGAAAATTTGATTAAAACACTTGAGGAGCTCAAACTTTTTTTTAGTTTATTTTTGTCTATTCTACACTCTCACAGTCTACACATCAAAAACATCTCATTATGTAGATCATAAGCTTATATTGTAAGAGCAGCCGACTCTTGAAATGTGCAAAAGATTTTTTTCTTATTCCGTATACAAGGGTTCTTTTCAGTAGACATTTTGCGCTCTACATAAATGCTTTGCCTTAGCTAAAAACCTACTTCAGCCCATTTTTTCGAATAAAAAAACAATAGCAGATACTTGATGAAATACTGGCTTACGGCACTAAAATCTCATTTCTGAGTACACCTATCATAAAAAAAAATAGTTTGAGTGATTATATTTCACGGAACCTGTAGAATGTATAATTAAATTAGTTAAAATTGCTTATAAGAAATAGAGCTCTTTGTTTAATATACTTGAGATAACTATTAACCTTATATGTTACAAAGTCAATGTTACTTACGAAGGTTAATGTGCTTAATGTCGTATACTATTCAAGTTGTACTGTTACATAATAAGGTGTTTATGTAGAGTGTTTTTTATTAAGAATTTTTTGTATCATTTGCAGTAATGAGCGGCGCTGGAACGGAACTTTGGGTCCTGGGATATGAAGTAGCACCTGCTTTACTGTGAGTATAGTTTTAGGGAAAGTCACTATTACTAAAAGAAAATTAAACATTTATACCGTAGCATTTTTTTGAACAAAGTTCCCAAGTATTAATGAGAAACTCAAAATTACAAAAAATGATTATTATTAACCATACCGTTGATCAGTAATTTTTGATTACTAGAATAAAATTGAGTCATGTGTCCAGCGTGGAATAATAGTTACTTGAAGATAGTTTTTTTTTAAATGATTCGATTTTACAGTAGTATTAATCTGAATATTGCAAGTTTTGATAAGATGGCTCTGTTGGGCTTTGAATTCTTAGTTACGCGAATATTTTTGACTAAATACCACATAAACATTGAATACCTACCATTTAAATTAACTCTATGTATAAAGTTCGTAGTAGGTACCTAGTCAATAAATGTGCTTTATTATCTTGACCTTGAATAAGGTATTGCAATATTGAGTTGTTGATTAGTTATATGACGTTTATAATACATACACAATTGATGGGGAATTTATTTTCTCTACCAATAGCTGCATATTTAAACTGAAGTTCTTCGCGTCACCGTTACGTGTTTTGCCATTTCATTGTTAACAAGTTTTTTGTATTTGTAGGTATTGTATTTAAATATCAGGTAACATGAAGGCTCATAGTTCACGTACAACTGGAAATTAGTAATAAAAATACATTGTTATTATACTTTTGTTATGAGTTTTTTATGATTTAAGTTACCTATTTTTTTGTTATTTTCTATTTAATAAACTATTATAATTTTCACTCAATTTGTATTTTATACGAATAAGTCAAAAAAGGTTTCATAACAAAAATCCATAACGTTTGATTTTAAATCTAATATAACTCTTCTACATTCGTTTTGTACCATTTTTCGTGGATTATCAATCACAATTGAACATACAAAGAAAGTAGGTTAACATGCAAATTGTACTTACATGCGAGCATACAATCGTCACATTTGCGACTGTTCATTACCGACAGACTTAAGTATTTGAACACAATTAAAATTGCATGCGCTCGCCACTGCTATTTATGGCACAAACGTGCCCATTCGCTATAAAAGGGTTATAACGTTATAATAACGATATTGTTATTGTTCTATAGTAATTAGTTCCAGAGTTCCCAAGGAACGTGAATTTAATAACGAGCCTAAACTTGCCTGTACTATAATAACTGTACTTTTAAACTTGTTGGTTATGTTTCATCGATAATTGTAATATAGAATAGAAATAGAACAGAGCTCCTTATATGAAAATTCTATTAATAAAATATTTTACCGTATATTAAAATTGTCTGGTGTTCTACAATATCCTGCACGAGAAGACCAAAAAAAGAGGGCTAACTCGGAAAAATATACGTATTTCCAAATTTTATAATGCATATCGACAATGTGAACTCTACATGTCGTAGTACATCTGCCATTTTGAACCTTCATAATAAAATCAATTTATATTTTTGCATAAGCTATAACGTATGTATAAATTTGTATATAGCGAAATACGATGTTAGTTCAAAAAGGAAAAAAAGTGTGATGCAATTGAAATGTATAAATTTTCTATTTCATTAGTATTTGTTTTTCAGAGTGGGCGCAGCTCTAGTACTAATACTAGAGACGATGTGGGTGGCCGCGTTGTTCGTGGACCTTTTATGTCGCCGTGGGGAGTACACACTGTCCTTGCGGTGCTGGGACTTCATGCGGTGGTCGTGCGGTCGAGCGCGCGCTCCGTTCTACGCATGCGCCGCCACAGCACTGCTGTTTGCCAATCTCAGGCTATTGTCCACAATAGCAGGTATTATATTAAATATTAATTAAATTTGGCTTGCTAATATTTTTGCGAGGAACACGTTTCTGGAATAAAATTCATATTGTGTTCTTTTTTTAGCCTATGTCCTAAAACATGATCTATTCATCTTAATCTGTTCAGCAGTTTGTCTATTTACATTACCAAACATCTAAAAATATTAACAAAATAATTTATTATATTACTTTGATTTACCAGGATAACTTTCTTAGTAATGCTTAAGCCAATTGTAAATTCCTAGTTCATCTGACATATTTCCTTCAGGTGGAATGTTACTAGTACTAGCGGCACTCCGAGCGGCTGTGCCTTTCTCTCCTTACGCGACCCACGGTCCACATTCGCCAAGAGCCGGCAGCTCCTTGCTAAGCCAGCACGACTCGCCGCTTCCCGACGTGTTTTATAACGCGGCACATACAGAGGAAGATAGGTTTGTATTGCAAACAATTAATAGTAGATTGATATGAAACGAATTTAATTTTTTGAATAATTAATGATGTTTTGGAGCTTTCGATAAGAATGTGGAAAACCAAGAGTACCTATTTAATTAATAGAGTGTTTAATTGTGCTGGCACCGATATGCAATTTTTAAATTTCAATTTCTATTACAATTTTAATTTGTAACTACGCTCATACATCATATCGCTTAAATTAATTAACGTAAGTAGATCAATTATGTTAATTGGTCAGTGAGATCCAGAATTCGATCTTTACCGTGTTTTAGTAATTAACATTTTATAGAGGTTTTTCGACGGGAAAATACATATTTTTGGTCATTTGGGTGTTTCTTCAGTCGGCACTCTATGCAAGCCCAAGTCCGCTTATTAAAAGGTGTAGTAGGGTCACTAGCGTGGTCGTATAAAACATATACTTTTAGCTTTCTAAAGAATTTAAAATACAGTAAAATAATTTTATCATAATAACAATAAAAATTATAGTTTCTTTATAATCAAGGTTTATTTACTACAATAAGTAAAGGAATAAATCGATTGTGTAGACCGATTTATTCATTGCTATAAAAGATTCCATTAGCACATCGAAAGTAATTTTCTCAAATGTCATTTCACGCTTGAAATCAATCGACAATATTTTTTACAAACGAATTTTGATGAAAAATCCTTTTTTATAGACGTTATACGAGTTTCAATATAACTTTGATCATTACAGGAGTGAAGAGATGACCGTTCTCAGCATCAAAACTCCAGAGAGGTCTCGTTCCGTCACACCGAAGCCAGCTCTTGTCGAGTTTTAAACTGAATGGATGAAAGTGCAACAAAAAGAAAAACTTTGTTATGTAGTGATATATTTATAATTACGCTTTATTCTAAGTCTAAAATTTGGAGTGCAATAATATTAAATTCGCACTTTTCAGCTCAAGCTAAATTATTTCGTATGTAGTGTTAATTTAGGTACCTATTTAATAATTGTATAATTTTTATATGAATCATCTGTGATAGATTAGAGTGTAGTTATTACTACATGGTACGATGGAAAATACCTAAATATAGTAATGATAAACTTTGACGTTTTTTTATTTTTAGACTTGGACCTCCTTTTGGCTCAGCACGGCATAGTAAGAGTAAGCAGCTTTCAATATCTGAAAAAAAAATTCAAAACATATAATTTAGCTATCTAATGTAAACTTTATAATTAATAATTAAAAATCAGTCTACCTAAATACGTCTAACGGTTTTTTTTATATAAAAATGTGTAATTAACCTCAATTAGAAAGTTTAGAAAAACTGTAAAGGCGGGAATGTATAAAGCCTCTTTTGGTTCAATGCGGAATACTTAATTTAATTTAGATTCAGTTACAATTAATGAAGGTGCAAGTTGGGAATCCAAATTCCCGTCGCTATTACAGCAAAGATGTTTTATTAGCCCCTATGGGCTTTCGTGTTTGATACAAAAGTACCAAAATTTTCTTTGACCTATCGGTGAAAGTAGTTAATTAAAAATCATTCGTTTCTATTACATTTTTAATGGAATATGATTAAAACGTGCTGGGATGTCATATTAGGCTTCTAAAACAATGTAGATTGTAGGTACCTATGCTATTTTAGATTAGTATGTAGGTGGCACACTAAATTATAACAACTTAAAATCTTGTTTCACGTATCATCATAATATTATAACTATGATTACCATATTACTAATATAAATATAACAACCATAGTGAATATATTATAAAAAAGGCAAAGAGAAAATAAATATTCAAGCAATAATACTGTACTACTTTTTGTTTTTTTTTTTAGTTCGCTCAAAGCAAGGAAGTTTCCCAGCAACTATGCAGGGACGCTTTATTTTGAGATATTGCGTTCTGTCGGAAAAAAATCGTAAGTCGGGCAGAATACCGACAAATATCTAATTGCCTTGGGGAGGGATTTTCGAAAATCCATTGATAACGCTCACTTCGTGTGCAAAATGAAAAAAAAAGTGAAAACTTTTTTGCTGTCAGTCAGTTTTTAGGTCAAAGTTTAAAAGTTATTATGCCGAGTAAATGACAAATAGGCTTTTATCTAATAAAACTGAAGGAATAGGAATTTAATAGGCACCACCTCTGCCTAACACTAAAAAGGTAAAAAGCGTGATGCTATGTATGTCGATCTTACTGAAAGAAAGCATGCATTGTCCATATTGGCAAATCCGGCGGCTGTCAGCCGAAGTGGTCTCTGCGCGCGCATCATCATTATAATCAGCAAGCGACGCAGACGTGGCGGCATTCGTTCCCATTTACTTTGCATCACGGCGTCTGATATACGTTCTGCCTACGAAATATAAGTATTGTATGCAAATACATAAAACTAT
This sequence comes from Manduca sexta, assembly GCF_014839805.1. Lineage (NCBI taxonomy): Eukaryota > Metazoa > Arthropoda > Insecta > Lepidoptera > Sphingidae > Manduca > Manduca sexta. The sequence continues at coordinate 13,890,168 of NC_051134.1, read as the reverse complement.
GTGCTGTTATGAAGGTAGATCATTGACTATTTAAATTTACAGAAACTCATGAAAAAGACAATTAAATAATAGTTCGTAATATGTAACTTTGTAAGTTATATGAAAAGGTAAAATTTATTATATTCGTTCGGTAATTTTTGATGGAGTAGTTGTAATAATATACATTTAAACAAATAATGTTCTCACAAAGTAATAAAATTGTTAAATATAAGACAACAATCCTACGATATATATGTAAGTTCTTGACACAAGAGCGGCCATTACTGGCGGCCCACTCCGCGTAACAGCGCCTCCCGTGCCATGTGCTTAAGGGTTTAACGTTATTTACAGCAGTTTCACTAACATTTCATACCTGAAGTGTAAGTTCATTGCCCGTAAAGCATTGTATGGCTAACTGTATTATCATAGCAAAGAAGAACGCCAAAGAAGTCACCAGCCTTACTGATTTGAAACTTGACGCATCTTGCTGAAAATTTTATTTAAATTGTAAAGCAGTATGAAAAAACTATGATAGATTTATTTATTTTTAGTTTACAGCATTTCATATGAATTAGGTATGGTATAAATAATTTCTGCGTTATTATTGTAATATTTAAAAAAAACTTAGTTAACCGGATAACTATGAGGATATTGTAACTGTCAAATGTCTTCAAAAACTGACTTGATATTAATACAAGTATATATTAGACATATTGTAACCCGAGTCCTTAGTCAACTACATTTCAATTATATTTGATGAAAAAACGTGTCAAGAATTTGGTGAAAATATATCTAGAAAAAAGTGAAAATCTTACCGAAACTTGTACCATTACCACGCAAATAGCCGCCATACTAGACAGAAGTTGAGTCATGAAGCCGTATGAATAAGTTCTCGAGAATTTCTCCACACATCTTAAACACAAAAACGTATTTTCTTCAACGATATTTTATTATATTTTCTATTAAATAACATTTTTGAGACGCAACATGGTAACTTTATAGCCTATTGTGCTTTTATTACTGAAAATATAACTCTATTTTATTTAAATCTGTTATAACGATGGTTCTAAAAGTATCCTTAACATACATTAAACATGACAAATTTTACTACATAGGTAGAACAAGAAAAAAAACACAAAAAAGTAAGCGATGATTTCTCATCTTAAAAGCGGGCGAAGATGAATATGAGGGCCATAATACTGTTGATCGAAAGTAGAAAAAATCAAACTGACAGACAACATTGGAGGCGTAATCCTGAGATATTGCAGCTTGTCATAACCACACAACTCACCCTCTTATTGCCATCTTATTGGCTGTGAATTGAGTTTTTTCGGCGCGTCGGGGCACCTATCATCCGACAGAGCTATCTGTTGACCCCTGGAATCTCTATTTGTAATATCAGGCACGTTTTCAATACCCGCGTCATATGTTTTTTTCGGTAATTTGGTCAATAAATTTTACATATTAACTGCATTTCGGGCGAGCAAGGATTACAAATAGTATGATATCTATTATAATAAGTTTCATAGTTCATTTAACACATTTTTCATAAATTTGTTAAAAGATCTGGCGACGTGCGCCGCGTCGCCTTATAGAAAAATATATTCTCTTTGCACTTTTCATAACCATGAAACTTTGCAGTTATTCTGGCATAGGGCCCTCATAGTTGCAGCAAAGCTTTGTGGTATTACTCTTTTCTATATTATGATCGCTTTATTTTTAATATTCTCTACATGGTCAATGGAACTTTAGGAATAAAGGAACATATTAACTAATAATTAATGTCTTTATTTTTACTACCTTTGCTTTTCACTTTATTCTTACTAAATCTACATGTTTCAATTAATATCTTTTTAATTTATTTTGTTAAGTTTTTGTAATTTTGAAATCATAGTTCTTAGCTTCTGTTAATAAAAAAGAAAAACGTCTTTGATGTTTAAATATACAATATAACCGGGTATTCTCTTTATGACTACTCGTTAACATTGCATAAATTAATTTAAAGTATAATGCATACAGTCAATAATCTGATCTGGATCTGCGATAGCGAACCATAATAAATTTACGAGTTATTATTACCGTCGAAAACCCTCGGCTCTCAGTTAATTGAAACTACATACTGCACCTGATTGATTTTACACAAACAGATTTGTGAAAGCCTGGTGGATTACGTGATCGTATTACGTATTCATTTGATTTATTCTACGACTTACCCTATGAGCATTTGATGTTGACGCAAACAATTGAGTAAAGAATTTTCTAATGCTTTTTCTATTTCAGGACCAGTGTAAAACCTTTTTACGATTTTCTCATTTGCTTCCGTGTCGATCTCTTCGTAATTGGTGTCGGCATTTATAGACAAATTGCCATCTGAGTCATTGGTAGCAAGTTGGGCCATAGTGCGGTCATAAGCAGTTACTAATGCTTCACGAAGTATCGCAAACTGAGAGCTCATGTGAAGTATTACAGATGCGATGAAGGTATCAATGGTCATCACGATATGCCCAGTCCAGAGTAACCCCACCGTTTCAAGAGCGAAGGTGGGTATATAAGATTTATCGCTTTGGTGCGGCCAAGGAATGAAGATGGGCTGGGGCATTGTTCGAACAGGTTTTATTGCCGTGTCATTTAAATTTTTTATAATACTTTTCCAACGAAGATCCTGAATAATTCCATAAACATTCGCATTTCCTATCGTCATCCAGCCAAAGAAAAGAAAAGCGCCGGTGAATATTCGTGATAGTTTGATCGTCTTTCGATTCTTGTTATCGTTTTGATAGTATTGATACAAGTCAATCTCGAGGGTGTGAACTATATCCTGTAGTTCGGCGTTACGGAAATAGAATATGCAAAGTTTTATCAATGTGAGATCGTGGGTTATGACGAAGGAGAGACTGAACATAAAACGGTCTAGATCTTTTTCTCCGACGAAAGGGTCTATGGTTTCGAGGCCGACAAAACCAACAACCCACACCATTTGGGTTACAATAGAATAATATAAGTACCAGCCGGGGAAATTACTCTTATTATCTTCATCAGGATGATGCCACCAGCCTAGGCCGAGGACTCGTAAGAGTAGATAATGTACCGCGAAATAACGCGTTGGCCGCATGATTATTGAGACGTCCGAACAAAAGCGCTATGATTGTTAAATAACACCTCACGATTCCCCCGTACAGCTTATTTAAACTATATAATTAGTTGGCTGTGATTGACACTATACTAAAGCCTTTAATTTTGTTATACAGGTTGATTTTATAATGATGTTGGTTTAACACGAATTTATGTTAGGCATGTTGTAGATAAGGCAAATGTTCTAAGCTTATCGTGACGTTTGAAAATACGTGACATAACAGATTCGAAATAAAAAAATCTATTGAAATTTCAAAAATTGATTTCATTTAAATCGTATTGATATAAATAGTTAATCGTAAGTCGTGGTACGAGAATATTTCCAAATTATTTATTTAATAAGAAATGTAGAAAATCCAAGTAGTTTTTCGTTTTGCATATTATAGAGGATCCTTAGCTTTGGCAGTTGCAAAATATGGGTATAATACGATAATTATACAGTAATTTTAATGGAAACTGATTTGATGGCCATAAATCTTTAGAGTATTATTTGCACGACTCGAGCATCCTTTTCCCGTAAGTAAACTATATCATTTTGTATGTTTAATTTATGGTATTTAATATTTTATATATCTACTCAGAGTTTAAATTAACTTCTTTTATATAAATAATACAAATTCTCGGAATAGTAAATTCCTATGAGTCACGAATCTGCAAGAGGCACTTACTGAAATTGTCCTTCCACGTTTTGCGAAATCAAAAGACGCGAGGCGGTAACAAACATGCACTCTAAAATAACTCGCTGTTTTCGCCTCGTGTAGAACCATTGATAATAACGAGAAACTTTTTTATTTGAAGTGTTTTACGAACAAATAGAACCATGGAAATCAAACAGGGCTGGCTTTCTGTTTGGGTTTTATTGCTTTATTCGTAAACTAGGAATATCTAAGTCAAGCCTTAGTTTTAATCATGTGTGTATAATTATTGGCTTTTATTATATTATACCTACTATCCTATAAAAGGGCATAGGTCGGAAAATAAGCAAGTAAGTCTTGTTAAGTGAACTCCTAGAAGCTATTACTTTTAGACCTCCAGAAATATTAGTCAATTTATACCTCCAGTATACAGCAAGGAATCTCTTCACCTTCGTTTTATGTGAAGCAAATTATATAAGCAATGTGACTACGATTAGAAATTCTTTGTCCACCATGTTGGCGTAATGCGGATCGGAAGACTTCCTATATCTATTTACATTGTTCTTATGCCAATCTTTTTAAATAGCAGGATGTTTAATTTCAAAGTTCATTGCAAAGTTAGCAGTGCGTTTCTTGGAAACTATAACCAAAACTTTTCAGGTTTAGCCATATTAGCTACCTTTGATTATGAATTGTACCATACATTCCACTTCTACATGGAATATCGTCTCATTATTCATGCGTGTATACAAATATTGCTCTGTATTACAATTTCTAGACTCTAGATTTAAATTTTATTTGATATGGAAGTTTAGTTCAAAAATTCCGCCCCTCAAATAAATGACACCCTTGGGAACATTCTTCTCATCGTAATATACTTTTTGATTCATTGTTCATAGTGATAAAAAGTTTTCGTCCATTTTATGAATAAGTATTTAGGTAACCGAAAATATATATTTTATTAAAAGACTGCTAAAGTAATAGAAAAAGCGGGTAAATAAATATAACATAGATGCCGCGTCGCATTGCAAAAAAAAATGTTATATTTTTGTCACTGTATCTGTAAATTTATTTTATTAATCACACTGTGGATAGAAAATGATCGTGGCGTAAACACTTAAATATTAACAACTTTAATCAATGGTAGTTATAACATTGTAATTTGGATTTAAATGTAATTATACGAATACTCGAAATTGGTTTGAAAGGTGTTAAAATCGACACAATGAATTATATTAAATCTGTTTTATAATTGATAACTAAATTTTTATCCTGACTCATAGCATAAAACTACAATGTTTAAATAACTTATTTTTTTCAATATTAGCTCAGTATTAAATAGTTAATTACCAGTTATATTGACAGGACATAAACGTAAAAAAAATCCTGTAGACCTTACCTGTAACGATTTTTAGGAATACTTTACACGTATCCAGCGAACCAATATTAGTCTATAATAATAATATACTTGCCCACTGCTGAGCACGGGCCTCCTCTACTACTGAGAGGGATTAGGCCTTAGTCCGCCACGCTGGCCTAGTGTGGATTGGTAGACTTCACACACCTTCGAAATTCCTATAGAGAACTTAGTTAGGCTATTACATATATGTAAAATATTCATGCATATGGTAATAAACTTGTTTCTTCGCTATTTTAATTAATATACTATTACCGTCATATGATTAGCGGTAATTTAATATTTAATGAAACACCATTTCTTTTCACATACCTATATTATGCACAGAATTGATATTCCCAGGTGATTGGTACCTTCTCCTGGCAGTCTTTCTAGTCATCACTTGCGAGGTCCCAGGACAATTAGTCACAGAATATATAAATAAGTGTCCCTTGTTCTGTTGTTGTTATAGTTCATTTCATTCACGGATTACACATCGTGTTATGGGCACTTTAAAAACCTTTTTAATTTCCCTTAAACAAAAAAAAAAACAAGATTTTGCTATTTTTTGCCATCTGTGTATTTAAATTGTTGTTTCCGGAACAAAAATTCCTTTAAATTTTACATTTAACGCCTATTTCCATATTATATTTTACGGCTTGTGTTAAAACATCATGACGTCCAAATATTTTCAAATATTAACATTTATACTAACTAGAAAGTATGCTTGGTTAAGCCTATATTATGATAAAAATTGTACATACATGCAGGTATAGTCCTATTACTCATTTGCCTGTCAGCTTCTATTGAAAAATACAATATAAGTTTCTGATAAGTAGTAAATATGTATATTATCCAAAAAAATTATAGTGTATTTCGAGAGTTTTGTTTTTATAATGACAGTAAATTTTTATGGAGCGTATTCATTTGTGTTTGAAGCATATTATAAAGAATTATAAAATAGGTACGGTATCGAAACATGATTGGAAGTTAACAGGAACCTCGTTAAAATTATTGAGGCAGAGATCAAAGTCCACTTTCAACATACATTTTCAAATGCTTTAATAGTGAACTATTTATGGACATTGTAGGTATATTTGGTAAGTATTCTTTGATATCAAATACCTCGAAAGCTTGAGATCACAACCCCAGGATTTAAACTTAGGTTTCAACCACCCATCCCCCCACCACTTGTAAAGTTTGTTACAATTTTATTAATTGGTTTTAGGTTTTAAAGACTGACAATCTTCCGTATTTGTCTACTTAAAGACATTAGTCTGATTCAATGCGCATTTTAGATGCTCTATATTTTTTTAATTTTAAATATTATAAAATTATACACCAGTAATTAAAAAATAATTTAGTTTTGGAGGCGTATATTATTTTTTATATATTCCTTTTTTTACAACATTTTTAGAGTTTTGCCATGCATTGAGAATTTAACGCATAAGTAAGTATCATCGGTAAGTATTTAGAATTATAATTTTAGACATTACATAATCAAGCTGTCTCTACATTATTCTACAAAAGGGGGATTGAACCTCGTTTCTCAGAAATCGCGTTTCTTTGGTAAAATAATAGATGTCGCTACTTTTGCTGTAGAAACATTTATGGATTAAAAGATTTTTATAGTTTTTCTTTGGGTTTAATACTATTTTATACAATTGAGGCTGACAAAAACTACCCGTTGAACATATAATTAAGCACACATTTGCTATAAATTATAATGGCAATAATTAAAAGAGATGCGTGCGCAATTTTTTTCGCAAACAGTGCTGAAGCGCTTTTTAACTTATTAACGTAAAAATATTTATAACAGGTAGGTAAAGAAATGTAGTATTTTACTATGATAAACATGATATTTATAGAGCTTGATATAATACGAATAATAAATCACAATAAAATAATAATCACACAATATTGGTGTAGCAATGCATTTCATTCTGTTATAAAATCATAAAGATTTGATGATTGATGATAGGAAGTAATGTATTGATTCACTTATATTAACCCATTAAATATTTGAAATAAATTTATATATTTTTTAATTATGCGAAATTCTAATTAATTATACTAAATATCTAATGATTATAAATACAGTACTAGGTACGACAAGTATAGTGAACTCGGCAACATCAAGCGATGGAAGCGCTTGAACTCCGTTTGGGCACGACATCGTACGATGTTACAGTCGCCAGTTTATTTAGCAGAGCAACATAACCTCTACCGCCACATATTGTCTGCCTCGATCAGAGAACACCAACCGTTGTACCTTTTTCATGCGGCTGGCGAAACACATTCATTAATTTTGCTTGTGTTCCTAACCAGAGGCGCACGTTGAAATATGTTGTGTTTTTTTTGCTCTACTTCAGTACTGTGAATTTGGTTGAGGTAAATAATTTATTTAGGGTTACCAAGGTTAAGCAGTTGCGCGAGCGGGTGCATAATATTTCACATGTTGGTTTAATAATTGAAGACGACTGACAATGTTGGCATAGAAGAATTCGTAAAGTTCAGTGTTTTATTTTCGTGTAATTTCATAAATTTTACGGTGAGTATTTCATTTGTGAATTAACTGTATAGTATAAATATCAAAAATAATGATTCTATTATACCGTTACTTAAGAAAAAAATATAGTTCATTGTATTATATTTCGTGGGAAGATTTTTTTTTCATTGAACTTGCAACATTTTGTAGATGGTACAAAATGCTGGCCGGTTATAGCGGCAGATTTAAAAGTCGCAAGAAAGTTTATGTAGGTATGCAATTAAATAAAAAAAATACAAACCAAAGTAACTTCATTCATACATACAAATTGAAAATAATTTAATATAAGTTATAAGTTAGTTTTTAACAGAAGCTTACATTTTTTACATTATAATTAGGTGCTTGGGTGGATATATACACATATTGTACCTATTTAAATGAAAGTGATATCTCGGAATCATCGTGCGGGTATAGCTAAAAAGTATTTTGCTCCTTTTTATGAAACTGTGATTGTGTTTCAAGGTTTCTGCTTAAACTTATCTGATTAGATAAAAGTTTTCGACCATATAAAACTGATTTATTGCGGCATATAATATGAAGGAGATTTAAATAAAATCTAGCCATTTCCGCCTTGGGTAGTATAAATTCTTTTACCACAATAACTTCTATGAAATTTATAATTTGTGCACATTGTTACATATTAATATTCTATTAAATAGTTCATTATTGAACTTTAAAGAATAGATATACAATAGTCTTGGCTTCATAAATAATTAATATAAAATATAAAAACTAAACGTAATAAGTTTTTAAATTTGTATAATTTTTTATTTTTTTACTTTTATGTTTAAGCCATGACCAAATAAATTAACACATCGCATATATTTTTACGACTTTATGTTTGGCCTGTTTTGCATCAAGTGTCAGTAGATAGTACATAGTTACTTTTTTAAATTCAATCCATATAACTAAATAAATTAACGTGGCTGCTTTTTTTGAAATCATAGTTCAAAATTATGTAGTATTTCTGAGCCTATTTGAATTTTTAACAACACGAAAAATTCATGCCTGTCTATTTTTTCCCGCCTTTTGGTAATTGCTACGGCTGAAACAAAAATGGTTTTCATGGGACATTCTTTAAAGGTGAAGTCTTTAGAAGTAATCTGGTTTACGTTTTTATTCCAATAAAAGTGTTACGCAGGTAATCGGACTTTGACCGGAGCTGTAATACGAACTCAAACCAAATAAATGATTTTAGGTATTGAAATAAAATATATTATGAGTACATTAATTTATATGTTATTGATATTTTCTTAGCCATGACTCTATTTTATTTGGCATTTTCGCTTATATTCTTGAGCATTTGTTGCTGAGACCGAGAGTAAGACGTGAATTATCGGTTCAGAGATCGGAATATAGATAAATTTTAAGAGATCGCGATTTCAGTTTGACCTTGTCCATTTCTTTAGGTAAAGCTTATTTTATTTTTCTTCAGACGGATGATATGAATTAGTATTTAGATGCACTCAAAGCATTTGTCGTAAAGTTCGAGGTGGGATGCGTGCAGTTGTTTAAGATTCGCCGATGCCGCGCCGCGCCGTGTCAGGAAAGATGTGAAAGGAATTGATTAGTTTCTTGCTTGAAAAGTATTATGTTTACGCTGAAAAGCTTCTTAAAACCTTGTTATGTTGTAATATGTTAGCCATTGAATTGAAGCTACTTACACGTATCACCAACGTACATCAGACATAGTATCTGATATTTTTCTCATTTAATAATCGAAAATGCATCTTATTATTTTTTTATTACTAAGGCAATGAAATAACTAAGTAGCAAAGGCGACGTATCCATACAACCCGATTTTTGCTGGCTTTCCTTTCGTAATTTATGTAAAATATTTACAATATTTGTTACTATTCCTATTATTACTGATAACAAAGACAGAAGAAGATATTAACATGTGAATATTTTGTTAATTGATAAATTTTAAATTCCGATTTATATTTTAAAACTACTATCGTGATAAAAACTTCACGGTGATAAACTTCGGGTCGTAGGTACAGTACATATAATATATCACGCAACATTTTATTTTTTACACTTCCGTAAGGCGATTAAACACAATATATCGAACACGAGACTACCAGTTAATATATTTTTGGTATATCTATTTAGTTTAGTTGTTCATTTATTTTCGTTTGCGACATTTATTTTCAGTTAATTTTCTCGTTTATTGCCCTTGATCTAATCTGTTCTATTCCTAATTCTTTATGTTAACATTTTAAATATTATCATCACGTCAAAAGACACAAAAAACATTGAAAAATAACTATAAATATAGGTGTTATATCTGATCCGGATAGTCACATAAAGAAGTTTTGGAATAGTATGTAAAATACTGGATACTTAAAGTTAAGTTTTTAAATAACATTGCTTGCTGTTTGTATTCTGACTTAACAAAAAACTAACGAAATACGAGATTTCTGTAGATACACACACCTTTTATCTCCAAAGGGGTAGGCAGAGGGGCTACTGGTGCACCCACTTTTCGTAGTACATTTTCTGTCCCATGAGTGATAGGCGGTGAGGCCTTCGCCGTATCGGGCAGTAATTCCAGACTCCACACGTTTCTAATAAATTCCATTTTTAACTTATTTGCTCTAGTAACAATTTTTTATGCAGTAGTCTAGGGCATGCAATTATGGAAATATTCCAATAATCGATAAAAAAAATTATCGTTTTTTTTTTCGATAAAAACCGATAACTATCGGTTTTTAAAATAAAGTAAAAGTCTTGTTTTTTTTTCGCTTTACTATGGGCAAACGTGTAATTCATATTATATATTGCTGAAAGCAATCGGCCAAACAATATTTAAAAGTAGAATTAAACTTTTTGCTTAAGTGTGAGTAGTATTCGATAACCGCGAATTCACGATAAAGTCAATTGACTAATCGTTAGAGACCGAAGCATGCCTGTTCCAGGATTCCAAGCCTACGTGACGTGGTATATATTATTTCTTCGATGTGATTACTTAGATTCAGTTCACAACAGATATACACAGAGGACACGCAGGTCATTTGGCAATGAAAATTAAATATCCTGAAGATTGGGGAGAAAAGAAAACGGGAATCTTTTGCACGTGATCGTACACACCTGCGTTTTTTTTGTCATTGAACCCAATTACGATCTTGAAACCCTATATAGAAATGAGGCCAAAGTCCAGTTGACCTCAATGACAAGATCCTCACGCCTCCACACAATAAACCAGGGGGCTCATAATATAGTATCGCTCATGAACCGTGCTGTCTTCTTCATAACAATGAATGTTTCCAAGCGATAACATATCATTAATATGCAGAAGAAATAAGGTAGGCGACAACACCGAACCCTGAGGAACTTGGGCATTTACCGTCATGAGTTTCGAAGCGTGCCCATCGAAGGGAAAATCCTTTTCTAATTGTTTTAAGCAGTATATAACATAATGAAAAAAGAAACTTTTTATAATCAACTATGGTATTTCTTAACAAAATAAAATTACACTCTTGACTGTTTACTGTATTGACTCTGAACACTAATTCTACATTACGATTTACATCAAAGTTAAAAATTGAGTTCGAGTCCCGAATACAAATGTGTAAAAACGGTTTATTCGAGTGTATTCATTTCTCATAATTCATAGTTATATTTATTAGCCAAGTTATTCAACGAATTTATTTGTAATAGTGTAAAAAAGGCATTTGAGGATTTTTTTCGATAATCGATATTTTTCCGATATTTATCGTTCCTCTTAAATGGCTCGATAACCGATAAATTATCGATTATCGATTATCGGATTGCATGCCCTCTGTAGTACATAGGTTTTGATCATTTCGCACGCGTAGGTTTTTATACGGAGTGAAGTATAGGTCACATTACGTATTTAAACATTGCTTACCTGCTATTAAAAGTCATGTTTCGATAATTTTTTATCTGGACATAGATTTGTTTAAATTTGGAACACGTAACATACCTATTTGTTATATTTTCTCTCTGATCCAACAATATAGCTATATAAAGCTAGAAAATCTATTACGATCACAAAGACTGGAGAGTATGAAGACAATAGCTAAATTATCATTAATTGAAGTAGTCTCTGATATTAGTTGCCATGAGCGATTTTAATTGATTAAGTCAACCACGGTATTGTTTGGAAATGCTCGCTTGTTATGAGTGAATGTTACGATTTTAAACGCATTGTGATTTGTGAACAGGACGGTTGGTTGAAATTGATATATTTATTCACTTTTGTAGAATATTATACGGCTCTTGAAAGCCTAGTATCATCAAACTGATTATTAAAATGTACAGATATTGACATCAAAGTCTTTCGATTCAATGGACCGAATACAGGAAAAACTTAAAAATAATTGAAATTATCATGTTAAAATGTATAAATACTAGGTTTTAGTAGCGCTCTGCTCGTGTGTAGGTCCTTTCTAGGACTAAATAAAGTCCAATTGTTCACTTCTCTAGCATAAAAAAGCATATATATGATACCAATATGTACCACATCTTCTTTTCTTTCAAACGCATTCAGTGCGTATAGATGCGTTTACTGATAACACACATCTTTACAAAGTTGCTCCTTTGTTATATGTATAAATGACATGTTTTGTTCTGTTAAGACTAAATGAATCTTAAATCAATGTACAATAAATAATTTTTTTCTTAAATAAATATGTATAGACGTATAAGATCAACTCCTTGGAAAACTGAGGTGATGTTACAGCAATATAATAATGTACGTAATAATGTAATAGAAGTGAATTAATACCCTGATTAAATGATATCACGTTATCTAATTGAATTCAACTATTGTTTAGTGTTAGCACTAGGGACTATTCAGTATTATGGAATACCTACTAGCATTTTGCGTAAATACCTACAAGTAAAGATTAATACTTTAACTATTAGTCTTTGTCGAAAGTTAAGGCATCAGGGATCTATATTGATTTCCATGTAAGTTTGTCCAATACTTGGTTCAAGTTATTCCGATATAAAAACTATTAAAACTGTGTCATTAGCCTCCGCCTCTCTCTTCAGAGATAAACGGCGCGTGTGTGTGTATGTTTCTACAAAAAATATTTATATACTTTATTTTCATTTCAGTCAAAAGAATGAATCAAAAATTAACTCAGATGTTTTGTTTCTTTAACTTTTCTTTAAATTTTGTGCCTATATATAAATTTGTTTCTTACGACAGTTTTCGACTTTGACAAAACTTTCTAGGGAGAGATAATCCTATAGCCAACAGACAAAAAGTCTGATATCTCATGAACAAGTTTCTAGGTTTAATGTTATAAACGACAGAAAAAAGGTCTGACTCATTAACGCTTATTTTATAGCAATATGAGTTAAGGAACCCTAACAACATCAAGCGGAACAACATGTCGTATAAATTGCTTTCCTTGTAATAGGTACTTCAATCACAAATACGAAGCTAGTAAAATAAATTTTAAACAAGCCTAGCAATTTTAATAGCATATTTAACGTATATTGAAAGATAATATAATTTCCATAATATATAGAGATAGCAGCCACTGAAAGAGTAATTTCATATTTCATTTGTCAGTTAATTAAAATTAACAGAAATTTCTAGGAGCGTTTCTGAACTAAAGATAATGTTTTCATAATTCAGACATGCTTCGTATGAATTTAAGAAACATTAAATGCATAGATAGGCCTAGTTAACTTTACGAACAATAAAAAATAATATAATGTTCGGTGAATGCTTTTCACAATTAAAATATTATTTGTGTTAGTTAGTTTACACTGATTGGTTTGTGAAGCAAACAGTAATATAATTTAAATGTGGTAGATATCCTGTGTTATAGAGACTGTTTTCGATGACACCTAAATATTCCTTATTTTTTCCATTTATATGGCATAAGTGTTTTGTTCTGAAAAGATATAGGATGAAGTTACTGGCCATTTAATTTATTTTAAATGAAGAATAATGAATATTTCTATTGAAGTTAATGTGTAAAATCGTTCTGAAGTTTTGAATTTGTTCAGCTAGTGCAGCTGACTGTACGTAAGCAGTAACTGAGAATCACGGTCTTCCCGTAGCTCCACACTAACACCCTATAATCTGAACCAAACCTGGTCAAACACCAAAACCAATACAAAACACCAGGTACTGCGTACCTGTGTTATAGAGACTGTTTTCGATGGCACCTTAAGATTCCTTATTTTTTCCATTTATATGGCATAAGTGTTTTGTTCTGAAAAGATATAGGATGAAGTTACTGGCCATTATGCGATTTAAAACATAAATAAAAAAAGAAACAGTTTTATTTATCATAATGTATAGCCGAGCAGCTTAATTAGGGATTGTTAAATATAAGAACACTAGCTTTTGCCCGCGGCTCCGCCCGCGTTATAAAGTTTTTCAGGCTAAAGTTTTCCGTTATAAAAGTTGTGGTTTCCCGGGAGCCTATGTTCTTTCCAGGGTCTCAAACTGACTCCATACCAAATTCCATCTTAATACGTTGGGTAGTTTTTGAGTTTAACACGTTCAGGCAGACAGATGCAGCGGGGGACTATGTTTTATAATATATTTTTTACAACTTTTTAAGAGCAAGAATCCCGTCTTACATCATTGTTGCATAACTTTAACCGTTTACGCAGCGCACGCAACGGAAGCTCTCAAAACTAATAAATTGTCCCCGTATTTGCAACATGTTTCATTACTGCTCCGCTACTATTGGTCATAGCGTGATGATATATAGCCTAAAGCACTCCACAAATAAAGGGCTATCCAACACAAAACGTTCTTTTCAGTTCAAACTGGTAGTTCCTGAGATTAGCCATTACTGCTCCGCTCCTATTGGTCATAGCGTGATGATATATAACTTAGAGCACTCCAAAAACAAAGGGCTATCCAACGCAAAAAGAATTTTTCAGTTTGGACCGGTATTTCCTGAGATTAGCGCGTTCAAACAAACAAACAAATAAACTCTTCAGCTTTATATAATAGTATAGAAGTATAGATTAAGATTTTTTAATTTTCTTCCACTGACGTTTCACCAAGATGCAACTTATGATTAGGTTATACCAAATAACTTCTATGATTGACTAGTAGCTTATTAATGAAAGAAATATCATGTGAATAAATAATGTATGAGTCAAATATATGTTTTATTCAGGATAAATTGTAAACAAAACATTTACGAATATCTACGGTAAATGATAAATATTTCGAAAAATTATAGTTCGGACTGTAAGACATCGTACATATGCTGATAATTTGTTACCGCCGAACGTCTTACTGTAAAAACGACAGTATTTGCTAGTATATGAAATTTTAGAAGGAAAATTATAATTGAAACATCTATTATTCCTTCCAACATTTGTCGTGTTATACATATCCCTTTGATAATAATAATATTTCAGGTACAAAATGCAGCAGTTTGTGTTTGGCGTGTGGGACTACGTCATAATGGCGGCTACAATGATAGCTTCCATAGCCATTGGACTCTACTTCCGATTCAGTGGAGGCAAACAGAAAACAAATGAGGTACGCTATTTATTATTTTAAATTAATTGTAGGAGCAAAATAACTATCGCTGGACATAATGCTTATTTTTGTAATAAAGATAAATATTATTTTATTAAATTATATATCATTTTTAATATACCACTTATTGCGTAACTGTTAATTACCTAAATATTAATGTTATAAAAAAAATATGATGTCGCACCTAAAACAATTTTCTTCCAGGAATACCTCATGGCTAACCGAAACATGTCGATCTTACCCGTGGCTGTGTCTTTGATGGCTTCATTCATGTCGGCCATCACGCTCTTGGGAGTATCAGCGGAAAATTATTACTACGGAATGCAATTCGTCGTCATAAACATTTCCTATGGCATTGCCACACCGATCATCAGCCGATTATACCTGCCAGTGTTCTTCGGACTACAAAAGACGAGTACATATGAGTACTTGGAACTTCGGTTTGGGCCGCAAATCCGAATGTTGGCCTCACTGACTTATACTTTCCAGATGGTATTATACAATGGAATAGTGTTGTATGCACCAGCGATTGTTCTAGAATCAGTGACTGGACTGGACCGACTCATTTCTATTCTAGTCGTTGGATTAGTTTGTACATTCTATTCCACTCTGGGTGGAATGAAAGCAGTATTATTTACAGATCTCCTTCAATCCTTACTTATGTTTGTTGCTGTGTTTAGTGTTGTTGTATTTAGCGCGATGCAAGTTGGAGGTTTCGGTCAAATATTTGTGCTTGCTGCCGAAGGCGGACGATTGGATATGTTTAAGTAAGTAATTGCTTTGCAACCTAGCTTTTCCTTTATCTAGAAATAATAGTTGAACATTATGGCACTGTGTGAATTCTTGTAGATTATTGAGCCTTGCACACAAAAACTCCTAAAAGTGTAATAAGTAATAGCGTTAATGTTGTTGGTTATATAATACCAATATTAATGTCAATGTTCTATCAGTTTCAGTATAGATCCAACAGAACGGAACACTTGGTGGTCTCTTACATTTGGCGGCTTATTAACCTACCTATCATTATACGCTGTAAACCATACGCAGGTAATAATATAAATTTATACCATACAATTCATCATTTTATTGAATGCAATAAGTATTGTAGTTCGGCTGGTACATAATCATTATAAGTTATCATTGTTTTATTAATTATAATTATTGTTATTTCTATGACGTTTTGTGCTATGTAAGTAGTTTAAATTATAGTGTAACTAGGTGAATAAAAAAAAATATTTTTAAGTTATTAGCATAAGGAAACCAGGTTATTAGTATTTGCAAGTAACAAATCAAAGAGATGATGGTAAAAATCAACTGATATGGCTTAGAAAAGATGTGTGGGCTGACGTGTGCTCAAATCCGTTTCACATGGTGAACTAGATACGTCGAGTTTTGATAGGGAATTGAATATATAAATAGCCCCGCCATAGTAGTTAAGTCGCTAAGTTAAGGGCTTAAATTTAGCCATGGCATAAAAATAAACTTATTATTTTTAGTTGAAATATAAAAAATAGAGCAATAAAATTTTGATAAACATATAGATTTCTGTAATTTTGTTTGTAACTGTAATCTGTTTTATTAGGTACAACGATTGCTAACAGTGAGCACATTGGACCGTTCCCGACAATGTCTGTGGTGGAGTTGGCCCGTACTCTCTGTGCTCAGTATAGTTACGTGCATCAGTGGCATCGGGATATACGCCGCTTTCAAGGACTGCGATCCGCTCACATACCATGGAATTACTTCGGTAAGTTGCTAGCTTCTCGAATTGAGCGTGCGATTACAAAAAAATCGTGAAAGAATCGACTTATTTTTCTTACTAGTCTAAACTTGACTAAATAAAATAGCAAAGTTCAGTTTGGCATAAGAAGTATAAAAAAAATACATTTAATAACAACGGATATGTCTAACTAATTCTAGACTCGAACTAAACAATAAATGACATGTTCGTCATAACTGGAAATTACGTAGATGTCATGTAGTGGTAAAATGCGGACAAATAACGGAACATAGTTAAGCAAAACCAAATAAAATTACGGTAACGCATTCTAGAACCATTTGTAGTTGTGGTTAAATTCTCTATTTTTCTAACCCTATCATACTTTAAATCTCGAAAGAACTATTCAGAGAAGCAGTTAGTTATCCTCTTTTTCAATTATACATTAACATTCAATCAAATCAAATCAAATTATATTAACATTCAATCTATATTTCATTCTATAATGTAGTAGAGAGCGAGTATATTGCCATCATGCCCTAATTCCAGGCTCCGGGCCGATACTGAGCATTAAATCATCAAAATATCAATGGAAAATGATTTTCAGATGGA
This sequence comes from Manduca sexta, assembly GCF_014839805.1. Classification (NCBI taxonomy): domain Eukaryota; kingdom Metazoa; phylum Arthropoda; class Insecta; order Lepidoptera; family Sphingidae; genus Manduca; species Manduca sexta. The sequence goes on along the minus strand of NC_051134.1, from coordinate 13,872,651 downwards.
TCAATTAATGCCATATTACGTGGTAAGTGCTATGAGGTCGGCACCGGGGCTTCCAGGGTTATTTGTGGCTGGAATTTTCAGTGCTTCGTTGTCTACTGTATCGGCTTCTTGCAACGCGTTAGCTGCCGTCACGCTTACTGACTACCTGAGCAGGTGAGTTGTGACTTCAAACACCTATGAAAATAAAATATAGGTCTTTTAGTTTTATGTAATACGTGTAAAGTGATTTGTTCTCTAATGTTAGTAAGTCGTTTTAATTATATTTATGTACATCAACACTTCCGACATAATAGCCAGGTATATAATGATAATTCATGTTTATGAACACTGAAACACGGTAACATTTTTTATTTTTATGACAACTAGACTGAATAGAGTAGACTATTAGTAACATTTATGTTTTAATATTTTTTGCCTTTGCTTTGGGATGACGTCAATGACAAAGCTCGCAAATCTGCGTCGCGTCGGTGAAACGAGAAATCACGTCGTGTTTTTGTATTCAAACTCTAGTGTATAAATTCCTTTTACCTTTTATTGTAATCATTTCGAAATTTGCTCAATTTTTAACCTTAAAGCTGCTACAGCAGGAACTAATTCATTATTTGTCTAATTCAAGATGGTGCGTTATACCTTCCTCGTATATACCATGGTTGACGAAGCTAGCCGCTTGCGCCTATGGTTTAATATTTCTGGCTCTCGCCTTTATGGCTGAATATTTGGGAGGAGTGCTTCAAGCCGCTTTTACGATATTTGGTGCAGTTGGAGGTCCACTATTCGGGGTATTCACGCTTGGAATGTTTACGACTTTCGCCAATGAAAGGGTAAGTAATTTATTCATTTAATCATTTTGTAATAACTTAGAAATTTGTAAGTTTAGCGCCTTTAAATAAGAAAAACAAACACAATAGTACAATATTATTAAAATAATATTTATTTCAAAATATTTGTACTTTTATTGTTCTAACAGTACTTAAATCTTTCTTTCTTTCTTCTCAATTTCATGGGTATGATAAAGATATTATGTAATTTTATATAAGATATTATGTTGTTTTATATAATATAACCCGCGTAAAAAAGTTGTTCGGTGCTAAATATTTTCTCGGATTAAAAACACTCAGGAGTAATGTAAGCTACATTATTTCTTAGTGATATTCTAGCTACATTATTTCTTAGTGTTAGTGAAAATATTTTCAAAATGGGTTTAGTAGTTTATGAGATTAGTACGATTAAAAAAACAAACTCTTCAGCTTTAATATATTAGTATAGATTTAATTTTATTACAGTAAAATAATTTTTATATTTAATTTTAGGGTACTTCCATTGCTCTTTTGAGTGGCATGGCGTTAACTTTGTGGATCAGTTTTGGTGGGCCTCGTCCACCCCCTGTCAAGTTACCTCTGAGCTTGGAAGCTTGTCCATTTAATGTCACTGCCCCAGTGCCGGCAGCATTAAAAACTGTTGACTACTTCTATCCATACAGAATATCGTACTTGTGGACTAGCCCGGTAAGTAAAAAAAAAATACTTATTTTCAGTAAGATCATCATTTTCCGAGTAAATGTTTGGTTTAATATTTATTTTATAGAGTGATCATAATATTTTGTATATGTTCCTTAATGCAGTTTCGTTGCTAAAACTTCCTTTATTCATGTTCTCACAACCTGTTGATTTGACAGTAGGTATTTAACGGCTTTCATGAAAACTAGTCTCATTACTGAAAATAATCTTTATAATACTTACTTCAAAATATATTTATTTATAATACCCTCACAGTGTAGAGAATGTCCGTGCACAGTGGGCCACAAGACAAATAAACAGAAAAAAATTAAAAATTAAAATAAACAGGACTGATTATTGTATGTAATCATATTCCAAAAGTTTTGGTTAAAATATACATTCAATTTTAGATCGGCTTCGTGTGGGTGCTAGCTGTGGGGTCCATAATATCGTTGTTATGGCGCCAGCAACACCCGTGGGAGCGAGCTATGAAACCGCATCCCGACCCTGCTCTCTTCACTCCGCCTTTAGCTAAAAGGCTGAGAGCTAAGTATGGAGACAAAGCAGAAGTGCAGGTAAAAATACATGTTTTTGCATGAAAAGCTTGTAGTGCGTTGGTCTACAGTATATAATATTCAGGGAAAGAAATAATAGATGTATACAATTAATATCTACCATGCTTCTGAGGTAGTTGTACTGTACGACTGCCGTGCTGGGATCTTGTGTGCTATGTTCGCCCTTTTTTACATGGACACAATGTAGTTGCGGAAATGTGGGTGGTTTATACTTCTGCCTACTCTTGCAAAGAAAAAGGCGTGATGTGTATACTATATATCCACTTAATGATATATTATGTTTACGCGAATGTTAGACAGGAGAAAAGTAAAATATTAAAACCGCGATAAAATCAGAAAATAGTTTAATTATAATATATCCACTTTTTATTATACTTATTTTTTTTTGTTGATTGGTGACTAAAAGACATTATTTTGAAAGATCTTATTTTTTTGTACAAATAGGAATTTTCTTTCCCTGGGTGCGATAGATGTTAATTGGCAATACGTGTAATTGGTGTGTCCGGTTTTGTTTTCTTGTTTAATTTGTCCAGCTTTGCACAAACAAAAGACATTTATTTTTAATTAATAAAGTCACTAGATATACAACTAATGCGCGAGATGTAGCATGTCATTGAATGGGAATATTACGGTGTTTTTTGTTTTTATTAATTTGAGTTACCGTTTATGTACTTACTAGAACTCAAATATTTTACAATCTTGTTTTAATAATAATCATAATATGCAAATAAGACGCTATAATAATGTATTATTAAGACGCCATAGTTTAGTTATGAGTGCAAACGACTTTCTAAACTTTGGTGCCATGCATTATAATTATGGGTTGTTTTATATAAAAAAAGAAACTTCGTGATGAACCTACTGAACCGAAAACCTTATTTTACTTGAATATCAAATGTTGCGTAGTGAATTCAAGGTCCAGTAGCTGAAAAATAATTAGTCCAATTTGCTAAATAGCAATAACTAATTATTATTTTTAACGATTATTTTTTATTTCTAATTTAGGTTTTTTTAACGTAGCGGATCAAATTATAGTCAGTATAATTGCATGATATTTATTTATTATAGCATTGAAGAGATAGTTTTAAATTAATCTATAATAGCTTTTGCACCCGGCTCCGCCGCGTTCACGCCCGTTCACGGAAAAAATCATAGCACTCAGGAATAACGTAGCTTACTATTGGGGAAAGGATTTTCAAAATCTGTTAAGTACTCTTTTTATATATCCACAAATCTAATTGTATCTCTTTATAATATTAAATTAATATGACCTAGTATAGAAACACTTTCTGCTTTCGCACTTCATTTAGTTTGTTTATAGATCGATACAACCAAGTTGTGAGCTTGCTTTGCTACGCTGGATTCTCTTCGACCTATGCAAGGTTGGTCTGTGGGCTTTCTTTTCTTTTTCATATTCAAATATGGACTTGTAAGACATGTTAAAATAAATTTATAACAGGTATTTATCGATACATGGAAAGACAGTGTAAATGCATGCTTGAAAAAGTACGTCTAATGTATTCGAAGGTAAACATTATATTAGCTTAGCAGGAAATGGGTCTTATATTTTCATTACCTTTTCTTACCTCCATATTTCTTTTTTTGAGAACCTTACCCTAATTTTTCCTGCAAAACCTTTTGGGTAAATTTTGAAATCGTCAGGTTAAAGTTATCCATAAGATAAAGTACAAACTAAGTTAATTTAATTTGTAGGATCATTTTAATAAATAAAATATCTCAAAAAATATTTTACTATAATAATATGAATATTATTCAATAAGATTATAATTTATTTTATGAATAATCTTTATCTGATGATTTAAAAATTAGCCCTGAGCCATCTGCTAGAATCTCTGCTTGCTGGTTTATTTAAAAATAATTGTAGTATTGCCTAGCGAGGGCTTAGATTTCAAATTGGGAATCTTTTATATACATGGATTTGTTTTGTCGGAATTTTATATATTTACTTTAAAAATAGACAGTTAACCACTACTTTTTTATAGTGTTCTATAACATGCTTATAATATTCGTTTCATTATATTTTAGTTTCTAAAAATAGCATTAGTTTATTTAAAGCGTAGAGTTAAAGAAATCCTAAAATACCTAAAACTTTATTTTAATCTGTCTAGGTTATGTTTTGGTGGAAGAAGTGTCTGATTTACTGAACTGATAATTTTTTTTATTTATCTGATACAATCGATAAATTAATCGTAACTTGATCGAAAGTGGGTGAATCACTGGTTGTTTTACATTTCATTTTTAACGCAGTCATTTTTAAAGTTTCTTTTGAGTTAGGCACATATGAGTAGCTTTACATTATATATTATTTGAAGAATACTAAAACCAGTGGTTTGTAAAATATGATAATTGTCCACAAATATAATAAACTTTAAAGGATTTAACAGTATTTAACGTTTCATCCAAATGTTGTATTTTCAGTGTGAGCTATTGAAGAAAAACGACGTGCAAGAACTTCATTAAAGGTGCTACTTAATTTAATGTATGTGTTAATATGTAACAGTTTTATAAAAACTATTATTTATAAGTAGAATTACATGTATCTCGAGGTAAAAATGGACAATACTAAATGTTTTACTATGTTTTTTTACAAATGTCTCATATCTCAGTCTTGCGATACATTCCTTAAACATAGTACAATGTACTTGTCATGCAACATACATTATCTGTATTTAAACGAATGTGCTTAAAATGTTTTAAACAGAAATATTAGGTACTTAATACTCTACCTCTTTTTCTATACTTTTAAAATAGTTGTGATAAAAAGTACTTTATAAAAACATTTTTTATATGTACTTATGGAAACGAACTGAGTAAACCTACCGGTATTATATGACCATAAATATATTTTCTATTATATTTTGGACGGATTTTATACTTTTGTTTAAAATACCCATTATGACAGTTATTTAGCAGCGTTGAGAAGTTTTTGCATTTTCAAAATGCAAATGCTAGTGCGTATCAATATAAGGTCACAAAATAGTTTAACATGTTTCACAGTATCAACTTAATTCATATTGTTTGTACTACGCATAAATGCGTAAATAGATTGTGATGTATAGAATGAAAATTTGATATCAGCTGTTTGTTATTATTGCATATATAAGCGATTTATTTATTACAATAAAATGATGATGAGGCAAGAATGTATAACTTGGAAAGTATTAATAGTATTATGTTTGTTTCATTTGATGACATTATGCTTACGTTACTTTGCGTCATAAAAACTAAAATTTAATAAAAACTAAAAAAAAAAATTCTTGAAACAAAAGATACTTTTATGATAATTTGTTACAAAGATCTGATTATCTGTTCTGTACTTAAATATGCATCGATTATATTTATAAATTATAATTAAGTATGAAATTTAATCAGTTTATTTATTTATATTTTCTTCGTATTTTCAGAGGTTGTAGGTGCAAAATTTCTATTTTATATAAGTGAGCAAGTGATAATTTATATATTTATGTAGTAAAAATATTAATAGGTGGTTTGAATTAATGTATATTATTAAAATTAATTATACTGAGTGTTGATGTAAAACAAAGGGCCCAAGCTTCTTAAAGTAATTCACTTTTTATTGAAGTAGTACAAGTGTAATGGTTCTCTATGACACTAAAACTATTTCTTGATGATTTTGTAAAATATTAGGAAATAAAACATCTTTTGTTACATTTACAATAGTTTATTTTTGGTACACAACAAAAAATATTATTTTTTTGTATTTTTTTATTGCAGTACATAAATGAATACATAAGTGATTAATTTAATAAACTTTTGTCTTAAATAGTTTCTTTCATTTTATTTAATAATAATAATAATATCAGCCCTGTATTATAATACTTGCCCACTGCTGAGCACGGGCCTCCTCTACTACTGAGAGGGATTAGGCCTTAGTCCACCACGCTGGCCTAGTGCGGGTTGGTAGACTTCACACACCATCGAAATTCCTTTAGAGAACTTCTCAGATGTGCAGGTTTCCTCACGATGTTTTCCTTCACCGTTAAAGCGAACGATAAATTCACAAAGAATACACATATGATTTTTAGAAAAGTCAGAGGTGTGTGCCCTTTGGATTTGAACCTGCGGACATTCGTCTCGGCAGTCCGTTCCACACCCAACTAGGCTATCGCCGCTATATTATTTTATTTACATTCTAAGAATATGGACATAGCCATATAGTATAATATAGTATAGTAATAATATAGTATTGACAAGAAAAAATTGTCGCATGGTTATCGATTACTTCCTATTGAAATGGACCTATTTGAAATAAAGGTATCTTTTATCTATAGGTACCTACCTACCTTGTTATTTTTACAACGAGGTATTTAAATAATTTTGTTCGTTAGCCAAATCATAATATATATAAATATTTTGTGTGGATAGGTAAGTAGGTAATTTGAAACATAATGAATATGCAGAATACAGTACCGAATATACGTTGACGTGTGCATAATTCATAAAGTTGTTGTTAGTAAAGTTTGTGTAAAAATGTAGTGACCATAATATGTCTGCATATAATTTAAAGTATTCAAACATTGGCGACTAAAAAGAAGTACACGTTAGAAGTATGAATATGACTAATTTATGACATATTATACAATTAAAAAGGTAGTGATTTTATTGAAAAAATGTTTATTAATGTTGTGAGTAGGTATAAGTGGTACAAAGTTAATAAATGTTAAAATGTGCGAAATATTACTCGCAACGACTGACTTACTGTTGCTCAAATGAATTAGTGCCAATTTACACGAACTAAGTTTTATGAAGATTAGTCTTTCGGTCCTTCGAGTCAGATTATATAAAAAAATATTTTAATTTACGAAATACGGCATGAGACTACGATCGTCACCCAGAGATATTCAAAATTAAATTATATTTACTGCAATAAGCCCAAAGGCTTTATCAGCAAGGAGTTATTGCAATGATACATATAAAGTGCATGCATGCGAAATCTTTGCTTATGAAGCGCTAAATCGCTACAGGCGTGCTTTTTCAATATTTACGATTACTACTACCATTATGCCCATAAACTGTTATAGAAAAAATAAAAACTAAACTAAGAGGTCCACATGCTTTAAGTATGGATAATCTTGTCGGCTCCAGTGTTAGAGGTGGCTAGTATTTTCTTTAATAAATATTTTATGCTCACTGATCTTTATATAATAGATGATTTTTGTCAAACCTTTACGTTTTACAAGGTTAAACGAAAATTACTAATATTTTTTGTTATATTGATATTATTATTATGATTAAACAAATTCTATATTACAAATTTTAAATGACATACAAAACAATAGATATATAACCGCTAAAAAGGACTAATGAAAACAAAGTTTTTTTTTACATGATTACTAATGACATGTATTTTGATTGGTTTATTCTAAAAATCAGGTTGAACATTGGGATCATTTATTGAAAATAGCGGATAGTGAAAATGTAAAGGATAAACACACAGCGGAAATATAGTTTTGGTTGTCTGCAGCCGCAGTGCAATATGCGTTTTTCATGGATGTTATATATTAGGCAGATAAAATATTTTATTCCAAACGAACTTTTCGTAAAGCCAGCTCAATCGAAAATTATAGCAACGTCAAAAACTCTGTGTTCGATAATCTTTAGTTCTGTAATTTCATTTAAGAAAGTGTGCCATCTATTGGAAGAGAAAAACTATTTAGAAGCAGTAACCTAATTAAAGACAATTGTAATATTAACATAATTCATTAGACGATGGGTTATTTTATTTCAAAATCTTGTAACAAAAATGTACTAAATATGTTCATAAACATCGTAGTAACTCTAGTGAATGTTTTTTTTATTAAAAAAATCTTATGGCATAGAGCGCTTCAAGCGCTGGAAGATACTAAATCTGACGTTGTTAGGTTATTTAGCAAAGTGACATGTCTATCGCTACAAACACTTATCTGATCAAAGGACATCAAACGTTAAATTATATTATCATTCTTTCGATCACCTGACATAATTATGCCATAATTTGTATAATTCGATAGTAAAAATTATACTGTACTTATCCTAAAATTGTAGTATAATTGATCATAAAATATTTAAGATAGTGCTATAATGTTTTGACCAATCACATAACAGACGTAATATAAATAAGAGTGCTTGCAATCTAAAAGCCTGTGTTAACATCCCAAAGTAGATTTTTAAAGGTAAGGAATATTTCTTTGTTTTTTTTTTGCAATTAAATGTGTTAAGTATATTTTGTTGACGATGTTATATCTAAGTATGTTACATGAATAAGTGAGCGGAAAATTCAAAGTGAATGAATAATGCTAAGTAGGCTGTATATTTCAGATAATTAAAATTTTGTAAAAGAGTATTGTACAAAATGATGTTAGACATTTCTTATAAATACTTATTTATTTAAAAAATTTCGTAACCCACATAAATTAATGTATTGTAAGTAGTCAACATTCATTGAGGACATTGGTTTAATAGATATATTATTATGCAAAGTGCGATTACCGGGGAATAAAATGTTTTAGGAACTTTTGTATTGTAAGTATTTTTTCATATTAATTCAGTAAGTATTTTTCGGTAACGGTATCTAAAGAAATGTTTTGCTACTTCTGAGATTTGGACTCATGTAGTAGTTATATCACAATTTGAAACCGGTTAGAAACGCCAAGTGTGGTTAGATAACTTTGTCATTAAACTGGCCTGAATACTTTTTTTAAGTTATAAGTAAAAGCCATGCTAACCAGACAACTAATTAATAATGTAACATTTATACTATAACTGCACTGTATAGTAATTATAGTATGTTTATTTCGATACGTTTTTTAGGATTAATTATTAAAATAACAAATTGAAACGTCATTAAGTATACGCCACAATAAACATCTTATTTAATGTTTAGCTCAATCCACAGGTTTTAGGACAGATCACTAAAAACTTAACAAATCAAATAATCACACGCGGATCACATTTGTATCATTAAGCATGATAGGACATATACTATATATATTATATATACTGTTACTACTTAATGAAATTGTGCGCAAGGATTTTAGTTCGCCCTTCGTGTTTTAAAATTGTATAAGACGATTTCGTACGATAACATTTGCGCAATTGACGCGCGTCACATAATATTGTACAGTCGCTTGGAGCAAAAGCAAGATGTGAGCAGTACTAATTATTCCCTACGTAGGTACTGCTTGCTACAAATTCGCTAGATGTGTACGCACCCTTATTCATTATTCAACTTGAAGTTAAATAATCTTTATATATTTCTAGTAACCTAATTACACTGCGACATTGAACCCGCAATCTGCGGACTTGGACTCAACTGAGAAATTATCTTTAATTATAATTATGTCAAAAGATAATTACTGAATCGAGTGATTCAGCACGGTTTAAGGACAACAAACAACATAACTCTAATTTATTGAGAACACAGTCTGTAGATGTTGTAGGTATTTATATAATTCGTGAAGACAAACGTTGTCGTCATGTTAGCAGCAAGTAGCGCAATGAGTTCATTGATTAATCAACCGCAGTGCACACGCGAAATCATGATAGAAACAATGATATTTTCAATCTATAACTTTAGTAACGAGATATAAATAGCTGGTTACCCGCCTATAGATTTTAGGAAGTTTACATTTTCTTGTTTTTATTCGAATTTTTGCGTAACCCTCTTAGTCTTCTCGAAACAGAAGCCTTAAATAATATGCTTAAGCTAGTTAATTACCATTTTCATTACGGCAGTTTAGTTAACTTTATTACTGATGACCAAGTAGCCAAGAATATTATGGAAATCAGATGAATAAAATACATAGAAAAAAAAATTGTGACTAAAATTTTAAACTTGCTAAAGACTATAGAATATAAACGGGCTGTTTCCAAAATTTCTAACAGATTCAATTCCTGACTACATTTTGTTTTAAATACCTCTGTAGATTATATTAAATCGTGATATTATGATTTATTTAGACACGAAATGGAGCAATCGGTGTTTGGTGTGTGGGACTACATAATAATGGGGGTTACCATGGTAGCTTCTATAATAATTGGACTTTACTTTCGCTTTAGTGGAGGAAAACAGAAAACAAATGAGGTATTTATGTGATAAAGTGATATTTTATTAAAATATATTGGAATTTAGAACTTGTTTTAAAATTTTCAAATACATAAAACGATTGTCTTTTCCAGGAATATTTGCTTGCTGATCGAAATTTATCAATATTCCCTGTGGCCGTGTCTCTGATGGCTTCTTTCATGTCTGCTATTACTCTGCTGGGAGTATCAGTAGGAAATTATTACTATGGTTTAATATTTTTTGTCGTCAACATATCGCATGGTTTGGCCACTCCTATCGCCGGCAAACTATACTTACCAGTATTCTTCGGACTTCAAAAGACAAGTACCTATGAGTATTTAGAACTTCGATTTGGGCCACATATTCGAATGTTGGCGTTATAAACGTATACCTTACAAATGTTACTGTACAATGGGATCGTGTTGTACGCACCAGCAATTGTGCTAGAATCAGTGACTGGACTGGGCCGACTTATTTCTCTATCTAATCGTTGGATTAGTCTGAACATTCTATTCCACTCTGAGTGGAATGAAAGCGGTTGTGTTCACGGACCTCTTGCAATCTTTCCTGATGTTTATTACTGTGCTGTGCGTTGTTATATTTACTTCAATTCAAGTTGGAGGTTTTCATCAAATATTTGTTATAGCAAACGAAAGAGGCAGGATTAATTTATTAAGGTGAGTATTATATTTTAGGACTTATTTAATTAATAGTAAAAACAATTTTAATAGATATTGTTTTGTTCAGTTTCAGTATAGATCCGACAGAACGGCACACGTGGTGGTCACTAGTAATAGGAGGAATGGTTACTTATTTATCGCTGTATGCTGTAAACCAAACACAGGTACAGAGTGTTCAATATTAAATATGGTATAAGATTACGTATATTCCATGTTATATCCTTAGGTTCCGATTGTAGAGCGTAGTATGCTGAGGTGATATGTGTAACGTATAAGTACTTACCTAAGTTACACACAGATACTGGTTTTACACGAATTTATTTTAGGTATGTTTTAGATAAGGCAAATGTTCTAAGCTAATCGCGATGGTTAATTTAATTTAAAAAAAAAAAACATTGTTTTAATTTAAAGCGTATTGATATAAATAGTTAATCGTAAGTCGTGGTCCGAGGATATTTCCAAATTATTTATTTCAATCTAAGTCGTTTTTTGTTCTATTATCATATTAGAAGATCCCTGGCTTCGGTAGTTGTATGCAAAATATACGTATGAGACGATAATTATGCGGCAATTTTAATTGAAACTGGTTTGATGGCCATAAATATTTAGAGTATTATTTGCACGACTCTCTCGACTGTCGGGCATCTTTTTCCCGCAAGCAAAGTATATCATATGGTATCTTATATTTTATTTATCTATTCAGAGATTAATAAACCTCTTTTATATAAATAATACAAATTGTCGGAATAGTAAATTTCTATGAGTCACGAATCTGCAAGAGGCACTTACTGAATTTTTCGTTACACGTTTTGCAAGATCAAAAGACGCGAGGCGGTAACAAATATGCACTCTAAAATAACTCGCTGTTTTCGCCTCGTGTAGAACCATTGATAATAACGAGAAACTTTTTTATTTGAAGTGTTTTACGAACAAATAGAACCATGGAAATTAAACAGGGCTGGCTTTCTGTTTGGATTTTATTGCTTTATTCGTAAACTAGCAATTTCTAAGTCAAGCCTTAGTTTTATTCATGCGTGTATAATTATTGGGTTTTATTATATTATACTTACTATCCTATAAAGGGTATAGGCCGGAAAATAAGCATCTAAGTCTTGTTAAGTCAACTCCAATACCCATATACCATGCCAGAGAAATCATGTTTCATTCGTAGCTTTCAGGCACAGATATTCGTATTAAATAAGGCGTGGGACCTTGAAGTTATTACTTTTAGACCTCCAGAAATCTCAGTCAACTTATAACTCTAGTATACAGAAAGGAATCTCTTCACCTTCGTTTTATGTGAGGCAAATTATATAAGCAATGTGACTACGATCAGAAAATCTTTTGTCCACTATGTTGGCGTAATGCGGATCGGAAGACTTCTTATATCTATTTACATTGTTCTTATACCGAGCTTTTGAGAAAGCAGGATGTTTAATTTCAAAGTTTATTGCATAGTTAAAAGTGTTTCTTGGAAGATTTCAAGAGATTTTGTTTTTATAATAAATAAATTTTATAATGAGTAAATTTTTATGGAACGTAATCATTTGTGTTTGATGCATGTTATAAAGAATTATAAAATAGGTACGATATCCTAACATGATACGAAGTTAACAGGAATCTCTTTAAAATTATTGAGGCAGAGATCAAAGTCCACTTTCAACGTACATTTTCAAATGCTTTAATAGTGAACTATTTATGGACATTGTAGGTATATTTGGTAAGTATTCTTTGATATCAAATACCTCGATAGCTTGAGATCACAACCCCAAGATTTAAACTTAGGTTTCAACCACCCATCCCCCCACCACTTGTAAAGTTTGTTACAATTCTATTAATTTCATTTTAGATTAAAAAGATGACAATCTTCCGTATTTGCCTATTTAAAGACATGAATACTTCAATGCGCATTTTTGATGCTCAATATTTTTTTAATTATAATTATTAAGTATAAAATTTTACACCAGTAATGTAAAAAATAATTAACTTTTTGGAAATGTATATTTTTTATTTTTTATATCCCTCTTTTTACATCATATTTAGCGTTTTGCCATCGGTTGAACATTTAAATCATAGGTAAGTATTTAGAATTATAATTCCAGATATTAATCAAGCGGACTCTACATTATCTCTACAAAAGGGAATTGAACCTCGTTTCTCGAAAATCGTGTTTCTTTGGTAACATAATAGATGTCGCTACTGTTGCTGTAGAAACATTTATGGATTAAAAGATTTTTATAGTTTTTCTATAGGCTTAATACAGTTTTACACAATTAAGCTGACAAAAACGATCTGTTAAACATATAATTAAGTATACATTTGCCATAAATTATAATGGCAATAATTAAAAGAGATATGTGCGCAATTTTTTACGCATACAGTGCTGAAGCGCTTTTTTACTTTTTAATGTAAAAAAAATATATAAAGTATAGGTAAATATACGTAATATGTTTTATGATAAAAATTATATTTTAGAGCTTGATATAATACGAATATTGCATCACAATAAAATTAAGTCACTCAATATAGGTGTAGTAATGCATTTCTTTCTATTATAAAATCATAAAGATTTGATGATTGATGATAGGAAGTATTGCATTGGTTCACTTATGTGGGTATATTAACCAATTATATATTTGGCACAATTTTATAATTATATTATGGTTTAATTATGCGAAATTATAATGAAGTATAATAAATATTTCATGAATTTAAATACAGTACTAGGTACGACAAGTATAGTGAACTCGGCAACATCAAGCGATAGAAGCGCTTGAACTCCGTTTGGGCACGACATCGTACGATGTTACGGTCGCCAGTTTATTTAGCAGAGCAACATAACCTCTACCGCCACATATTGTCTGCCTCGATCAGAAAACATCAACCGTTGTACCTTTTTCATGCGGCTGGCGAAACACATTCATCCATTTTGTTTGTGTTCCTAACCAGAAGCGCACGTTGAAATATGTTGTGTTTTTTTGCTCTACTTCAGTACTGTGAATTTCGTTGAGGCAAATTTTTTTTTTTAGTTTATTTTTGTCCATGGGATACAAGTTTAAAATTTCGTCATATTAAATTTAATATGACGAAATTTTAAAGGCAGAAATATCCATGATTATTAATTATTTTTACGTTTTTCTTTCAACTGCGAGAACTAATCACTAACTAGACGTGAATTTAAATTCTTTACTTGCCAATACTTGTTTAGTTACCCAGATTAAAGCCGAAACAAAATGTATGAAAATGGACCTTGAGGTATCGCCTTAAGAGTCAAATAATTTATTTAGGGTTACCAAGGTTAAGCAGTTGCGCGAGCGGGTGCATAATATTTCACGTGTTGGTTTAATAATATTAGACGACTTACAATGTTATTACGAAATTATATAAAATAGTGTGGGCATAGAAGAATTCATAAAGTTCAATGTTTTATTTTCGTGTAATTTCATAAATATTACCGTGAGTATTTAATTTGTGCTATTCTACCGTTACATGAGAAAAAATATAGTTCATTGTATTATATTTCGTGGGAAGTTTTTTTTTCATTGAACTTGCAACATTGAATAGATGGTACAAAATGCCGGCCGGTTATAGCGGCAGATTTAAAAGTCGCAAAAAAGTGTATGTAGGTATGCAATTAAATAAAAAAATACAAACAAGGTAACTTCATAATTTCAAATTAAAAATAATTAAATATAGTAAAGTTATACATTATTATATTTTTTAACATATTTTTTTTGCGTTATAATTAGGTGCTTGGGGGGATATATACCTATTATACCTATTAAATGAAAGTGGCATCTCGGAGTCATCGTGCGGCTGTATTTGGCTAAAAAGTATTTTGCTTCTTTTTATAAAATTGTGCTCGTGTTTCAAGGTTTCTGCTTAAACTTATCTGATTAGATAAAAGTTTTCGACCATATAAAACTGATTTATTGCGGCATATAATATGAAGGAGATTTAAATAAAATCTAGCCATTTCCGCTTTGGGTAGTATAAATTCTTTTACCACAATAACTTCTATCAAATTTATAATTTGTGCTCATTATTACATAGTATTCGATCTATAGTATCACATATAATATTCTATTAAATAGATCATTATTGAACTTTAAAGAATAGATGTAAAATATTATAATGGTCTAATAAATGATAAACCACTTAATAAGGCTATTTAAAACGTTTGATCATTGCTTTTTTTCGGGACAATTGTTTTTCAGGTGTCACTTCACCTTATTGTGTGTTCCTCATTTCTTTCTTAATACTTTTACTATAGTTATTGCTTTATAAATGAGTAATATGAAATATAAAAACTATACGTGATAAGTTTTTAATTTTGTATATTTTTTTATTTTATTACTTTTATGTTTAAGCCATAACCCAATAAATTAACACATCGCATATCTGCCAACAGACAGTTATTGTTTTTACGACTTTATGTTTGGCCTGTTATGCATTGGAGGACTGCCTCGGTGGCGTAGTTGTACTGCATGCGCGGTACGGCAGCGCTCTGAGGTCCTGGGTTCGAATCCCGGGTCGGGCAAAGTGATATTTGGGTTTTTCTGCTCAATATTAGCCCGGAGTCTGGAATTTGTGCCCGATATGGCGATAGGCTCGCCCCCTATCACATCCTGGGACGGAACACACTCGGCGAAAAGTGGGTGCCTTGGTTGCACCTCTGCATACCCCTTCGGGGATAAATGCGTGATGATGTGTGTGATCAATGTGCGTCTTATGTGGCTGCTTTTTGGATTTTTAACAACACAAAAAAATCATACCTATCTATTTTTCCCCCCTTTTGGTAATTGCTACGGCTGAAACAAAAATGGTTTTGATGGGACATTCTTTAGAAGGTGAAGTCTTTAGAAGTAATCTGGTCTACGTTTTTATTCCAGTAAAAGTGTTACGCAGGTAAACATATGGACTTTGACCGGTTCTGTAATGTGATCTAATAACAAATAAATTACTTTAGGTAGGTATCGAAATAAAATGTATAACGAGTGCACTAATTTATACGTTATTGATATTTTTTTAGCCATAACTCTATTCCACTTAGCATTTCTGTTTTTCCGTTTATATGGTATAAGTATTTTGTTGTGGAAGGATATAGGATGAAGGTACTGGCTATTATGGGATTAAAAAACAGAAATAAAAAAATAAACAGTTTTATTTATTACAATATGTAGCCGAGCAGCTTAATTAGGGATTGTTAAATATAAGAACATTAAGATTTTTTAATTTTTCTTCCACCTACGTTTCACCAAAACGCAACTTATGGTTAAGTTATACCAAATAACTTATATGATTAACTAGTAACTTATTAATGAAAGAAATATCAGGTGAATAAAAATGTATGAGTCTAATAAATCTTTTATTCAGGATAAATTGTAACCAAAACATTTACGTATATCAACGAATGTACATATTTTGAAAATAATTTAGTTCGAGACTGTAAGACATCGTACATATGCTGATAATTTGTTGCCGCCAAACATCGTACTGTATAAAGACAGTATTTGCTAGTACTGCAACTTTTAGAAGGAAAATTATAATTTAAAAATCTACTTATTATTCCTTCCAAAATTTGTGGTGTTATACATATCCCTTTGATCATAATAATGCAGGTACAAAATGCAGCAGTTTGTGTTTGGCGCATGGGACTACCTCATAATGGCGGCTACAATGATAGCTTCCATAGCCATTGGACTCTACTTCCGATTCAGTGGAGGCAAACAGAAAACAAATGAGGTACACTATTTATTATTTTAAATTAATTGTGTGAGTAAAATAACTATTATTGGACATGATTATTTTAATAAATAGTTTTTTTTTAATTCCGTACAATTTGGTAATTTTTAATATAACATTTATTGTGAAACTGTATTATAATAAAAAAAAAAGAGACTTCGCACCTAAAACAATTTTCTTTCAGGAATACCTCATGGCTAACCGAAACATGTCGATCTTACCCGTGGCAGTGTCTTTGATGGCTTCATTCATGTCGGCCATCACGCTCTTGGGAGTATCAGCGGAAAATTATTACTACGGAATGCAATTCGTCGTCATAAACATTTCTTACGGCATCGCTACACCGATCATCAGCCGATTATACCTGCCAGTGTTCTTCGGACTACAAAAGACGAGTACATTTGAGTACTTGGAACTTCGGTTTGGGCCGCAAATCCGAATGTTGGCCTCACTGACTTATACTTTCCAGATGGTATTATACAATGGAATAGTGTTGTATGCACCAGCAATTGTCCTAGAATCAGTGACTGGACTGGACCGATTCATTTCTATTCTAGTTGTTGGATTAGTTTGTACATTCTATTCCACTCTGGGTGGAATGAAAGCAGTATTATTTACAGATCTCCTTCAATCTTTACTTATGTTTGTTGCTGTGTTTAGTGTTGTTGTATTTAGCGCGATGCAAGTTGGAGGTTTCGGTCAAATATTTGTGCTTGCTGCCGAAGGCGGACGATTGGATATGTTTAAGTAAGTAATTGTTTTACAACCTAGCTTTTCCTATATCTAGAAATAATAGTTGAACATTGTGACTCTGTGTGAATTTTTGTAGATTATTGAGAGTTACACTCAAAGTCTTCTAAAAGTGTAATATTCTAATAGCTTGAGTGTTCTTGGTTTTAATCCTAATATTAAACTCAATATTCTAACAGTTTCAGTATTGATCCAACAGAACGGAACACTTGGTGGTCCCTTATGTTTGGCGGTTTAATAACCTACCTATCTTTAAACGCCGTAAATCATACGCAGGTAATAATATAAATTGTTACCATACAATTCATCATTTTATTGAATGCAATAAGTATTGTAGTTCGGCTGTTAAATAATCATTATAAGTTATCATTGTTTTAATTATTTTAAATTTTGTTATTTGTATGGTGTTTTCTGCTATGACAATAGTTTAATTTATAGTGTAACTAGATAAATAAAGAAACGATTTATTTCTACATTACTAACATAAAGAAACCAGTTTATTAGTATTTGCAAGTAACAAATCAAAATGATGATAGTAAAAACCAACTGATATGGCTTAGAAAAGCGTGTGGGCTGACGTGTGCCCAAATCCTTTTCACATGGCGAACTAGATACGTCGGGTTAAGATAGGAAATTGAATATTCAATAGCTCCGCCATTGTATTTAAGTCAGGTCTATAATATCTATCGAGCTTAAATTTCGCCAATGTATAAACATATTTTTTTATACAATGGCTAAATTTAAGTTTAATTTATAATTTTTAGTTGATATATAAAAAATACAGCAATACAATTTTGATAAACATAGAGATTTCTGTAATTTTGTTTGTAACTGTAATCTCTTTTATTAGGTACAACGATTGCTAACAGTGAGCACATAGGACCGTTCCCGACAATGTCTGTGGTGGAGTTTGCCCGTACTCTCTGTGCTCAGTATTATCACGTGCATCAGTGGCATCGGGATATACGCCGCTTTCAAGGACTGCGATCCGCTCACATACCGTGGAATTACATCGGTAAGTTGTTAGCTTATAGAATTAAGGACACAATTACGAAAAATCTTGGAGGAATCGACTTATTTTTTCTTACTCTACGATATTCGATCATTCTTAGCTCTATAATAGATCCAATATTCATCTATTACAAGCGAATCAAATTAGCACCGATCAGCTAGGCACATTTTTGGCATGAAAGGTATAGAAAAATTACTTTGTTAGCTTAATATGTTTGTCGGTGTAGTATTAACATCGAATATTTCTCCTACGATAAGCACCAGATGTACTTTTTTATGTGCGATTTTGTCTGAATAATTTTAGACTCGAACTAAAGAATAAATGTCATGTTCATCACAACTGGAAATTACGTAGATGTCATGTAGTGGTAAAATGCGGACAAATAACGGAACATGTTAAGCAAAACCAAATACAATTACGGTAACGCATTCTAGAACCATTTATAGTTGTCAAATTCTCTTTTTTTCTAATCCTATCATACTTTTAATCCCCAAAGAGCTAGGCAGTGGGGCAGTTAGTGTATCCTCTTTTTGCAATCTATATTTCATTTTATGACGTAGTAGGGAGCGAGCCATCTGGCCCTAATTCCAGGCTCCGGGCCGATACTGAGCATTAAATCATCAAAATTTAAATGGAAAATGATTTTCAGATGGATCAATTAATGCCCTATTACGTGGTAAGTGCTATGAGGTCGGCGCCGGGGCTTCCAGGGTTATTTGTAGCTGGAATTTTCAGTGCTTCGTTGTCCACTGTATCGGCTTCTTGCAACGCGTTAGCCGCCGTCACGCTTATTGACTACCTCAGGAGGTGAGTTGTGACTTCAAATATTTGTGTAGATAAAATATAGGTCTTTTAGTTTTATGTAATAATGGAATAAAAAATACGTGGCAAGTAATTTGCTCTGTAATGTTGGTAAAACGTTTTAATTATATTTTTGTAGTACATCAACACTTCCGAGATAATGGCCAGGTACTAAAGATAATTCATGTTTATGAACAATGAAACACGGTAACGATTTTTATTTTATTGCAACTAGACTAAATAGAGTAGACTGATAGTAACATTTAAGTTTTAATAATTTTTTCTCTTTATTTTGGGATGACGTCAATGACGAAGCTCGCCAATCTCTGCCGCGTCGATTAAACGAGAATTCACGTCTTGTTTTTGTCTTCAAGCTCTAGTGTATAATTCTCTTTACCTTTTATTTTAATCATTTAGAAATTTGCAAAATTTTCTGCCTTAAAACTGCTACAGCAAGAACTAATTCATTGTTTGTCTAATTTAAGATGGTGTGCCATACCCTCCTCGTATATACCATGGTTGACGAAGCTAGCCGCTTGCGCCTATGGTTTAATATTTCTGGCTCTCGCCTTTATGGCTGAATATTTGGGAGGAGTGCTTCAAGCCGCTTTGACGATATTCGGTGCAGTCGGAGGCCCACTATTCGGGGTGTTCACACTTGGAATGTTTACGACTTTCGCCAATGAAAGGGTAAGTAATTTATTCATTAAATAATTTTATAATAACTTAGAAATTTATAAGTTTAGCGCGATTTAGCACGATTGCTTAATAATATTTATGTTACAATTTTATTTTAAAATGTTTATACTTTTATTGTTTCAACAGTAAATCTTTCTTTATTTCTTATTATTTTTTTCCCCCATGTTATATCCAAATATTTCTATTTATTAAAAAAAAAACATCTTCTGCTTGGGTACATGTCATACGGGTATGATAAAGATATGTTCATTTGTATAATACTAGCGTTTTAAAAAAGCCCGCGTTAAAAAGTTTTTCGGGGCTAAATATTTTCTCGGATTAAAAGCACTCAGCAGTAATGTAAGCTACAGTATTTCTTAGTAATATTCTAGCTACAGTATTTCTTAGTGTTAGTGAAAATATTTTCAAAATGGGTTTAGTAGTTTATGAGATTAGTGCGTTTAAACAAACAAACTCTTCAGCTTTAATATATTAGTGTAGATTTAATTTTATTACAGTAAAATAATTTTAATATTTAATTTTAGGGTACTTCCATTGCTCTTTTGAGTGGAATGGCGTTGACTTTGTGGATCAGCTTTGGTGGGCCTCGTCCACCTCCTGTCAAGTTACCTCTGAGCTTGGAAGCTTGTCCATTTAATGTCACTGCCCCAGTGCCGGCAGCATTAAAAACTGTTGACTACTTCTATCCATACAGAATATCGTACTTGTGGACTAGCCCGGTAAGTAAAAACACTTATTTTAGTAAGGTCATCATTTTCCATGTAAATGTTTGGCTTTAGATTTATTTCTTAAATTATTATAATATTATGTTTACACCTTGATGAAGTTTCGTTGCTAAAACTTTCTTTATTTGTATCTCTCTAAAATCACAAATCGAGAATTTAATAGAGTTCTCATAACCTACTGATTTGATAGTAGGTATTTAAGGGCGTCCATGAAAACTAGTAACTGTAATTAATCTTTAAAATACTTACTTCAAAATAAATTTATTTATACAGTACAGAGCCTTTCCGTACACAATGGGCCACAAGACTAATAAACAGAACAAATAAAATATTAAAAATAAATAGGACTGGCCTTATTATTACATTGTCATCATATTCTAAAAGTTTTGGTTAAAGAATATACATTCAATTTAAGATCGGCTTCGTCTGGGTGCTAGCTGTGGGGTCCATAATATCGTTGTTATGGCGGCAGCAACACCCGTGGGAGCGAGCTATGAAATCGCATCTCGACCCTGCTCTCTTCACTCCGCCTTTAGCCAAAAGGCTGAGAGCTAAGTATAGAGATAAAGCAGACGTGCAGGTAAAAATACATGTTTTTGCATGACAAGCTTGTAGTATGCTAGTCTACAGTATATCATATTCAGGGAAAGAAATAATAAATGTATAGAATTAATATCTACCATTTGAGTTAGGTCACATATGAGTAGCTTTAGATTATATATTATTTAAAGAATACTAAAACCAGTGGTTTGTAAAAAAAAGACAATTGTCCACAAATATAATAAACTTTAAAGGATCAACACAGTATGTAACGTTTCATCCAAATGTTGTATTTTCAGTGTGAGCTATTGAAGAAAAACGACGAGGAAGAACTTCATTAAAGGTGCTGCTTAATTTTATGTATGTGTTCATATGTAACAGTTTTATAAAAACTATTATTTATAAGTAGAATTACATGTATCTCGAGGTAAAAATTGACAATACTAAATGTTTTACTTGTTGTTGACCGATGTATTTTACAAATGTCTCATATCTTAGTCTTGCGATACATTCCTTAAACATAGTACAATATACTTGTCATGCAACATATGTATGTTGTACTATGTTTAAGCACATTCGTTGCTAGATAATGTTATCTGTATTTAAACGAATGTGCTTAAAATGTTTTTAACAGAAATATTAGGTATTTAACACTCTACCTCTTTTTCTATACTTTTTAAATAGTTGTGATAAAAGGTACTTTTAAAAACGTTTTGTAAAATGTTTTTAAAAAGAATTGAGTAATACCAGCCGGTATCATCGGACCAAAAATATAATTCTATTATATTTTGGTCGGATTTTATACTTTTGTTTTAAATACCCATTATGTCAGTTATTTTGTAGTGTTGAGAAGTTTTTGTATTTTCAAAATGCAAATGGCTAGTGCGTATAAATATAAGGTCACAAAATAGTTTAACATATTTCACAGTATCAACATAATTGATATTGTTTGTATTACGCGTAAATGCGTAAATAGATTATAATGTATAGAATGAAAATTTGATATCAGCTTTTTGTTATTGTTGTATATATAAGCAATTTATTTTATACAATATGATGATGAGGCAATAACGTGTAACTTCGAAAGTATTAATAGTATTACGGTTGTTTCATTTAATTACATTATGCTTACCTTATAAGTAGTAGTCATAAAAACTTATTTATTGAAAGCATAGGATGTATATTGTGTATATTCTATGTTTTAGAAAAATGTATCTATTTTATAATTTCACATTAATTTCTTAAAACAAAAGATACTTTTATGATAATTTGCGACAAAGATCTGATTATCTGTACTTAATAAATATGCATCGTTTATATTTATTTATAAATTATAATTAAATATGTAATTTAATCAGTTTATTTATTTATATTTTCATAGTATTTTTCAGAGGTTGTAGGTGCACAATTTCTATTTTATAATAAATTATAAGCGAGCAAGTGATTATTTATTTATTTATGTAGTAAAAATATAAGAGGTGGTTTAAATTAAAGTATATTATTAAAATTAATTATACTTTATGTTTGTGAAGAACAAAGGGGCCAAGCTTCTTAAAGTAATTCACTTTTTTATTGAAGTAGTACAACTTTAATGTTTCTCTATGACACTAAAACTACTTCTAGATGATTTTGTAAAATATTAGGAAATAAAACATCTTTTGTTAAATTTACAATAGTTTATTTTTGGTAAAAAACAAAAAAAAATTTTTTTGTCATTATTTTTTGTAGTAGATAAATGAATATAATATGAGTGTTTAATTTAATAAACTTTTGTCTTAAATAGTTTGTTTTATTTTATTTACATTCTAAGAATATGGACTTAGCCATATTGAGGTATTGAAAAGAAGAAAATATCTGACGGTTAGTGATTACTTCCTATTGAAATTGACCAATTTGAAATAAAGGCATCTTTTATCTATAGGTACCTACCTACCTTGTTATTTTTACAATGAGGTATTTAAATAATTTTGTTCGATAGCCAAATCATATTATAAATGACGTATATATAAATATTTTGTGTGTGGATAGGTAAGTAGGTAATATGAAACATAATGAATATGCAAAATACAGTACCGAATATACTTTGACGTGTGCATAATTCATAAAGTTGCTGTTAGTAAAGTTAGTGTAAAAATGAAGTGACCATATGTCTGCATATAATTTAAAGTATGCAAAAACATTGTTGATTAAAAAGTACACGTTAGAAGTATGAATATGACTTATTTATAACCTATTATACATTTAAAAAGGCTGTGATTTTATTGAAAAAATGTTTATTAATGTTGTAGATAGGTATAAGTGTTACAAAGTTAATAAATGTTAAAACGTGCGAAATATTACTCGCAACGGCTGACTTACTGTTGCTCCAATTAATTAGTGCAAATTTACACGAACTAAATTTTATGAAGATTACTAGTCTTTCGGTCCTTCGAGTCAGATTATAAAAAAAATATCTTAATTTACAAAATACGACATGATACTACACTCTCTTCCAGAGGTATTCAAAATTAGATTATATTGAGTGCAATAAGCCCAAAGGCTTTAATCAGCAAGGAGTTATTGCAATGACACAAATAAAGTGCATGCATGCGAAATCTTTGCTTATGAAGCGCTAAATCGCTACACGCGTTTTTTATGTACATTTACTACTGCCTATGTGCCCATAAACTGTTATATTAAAAATAAAGTAAGAGGTCCACACGCTTCAGGTACGAATAGTCTCGTCGGCTCCAGTGTCAGATATGGCTAATATTTTCTTTAATAACTATTTTATAGCTATGAGTTCATTGATTATTGTATAATAGATGATTTTAGTCAAACCTTTACGTTTTAGAAGGTTAAAGTACTATATTTATATTATTATTATTATGATTAAACAAATTTTATGTTACAAACTTCAAATAACGTACAAGACTATTGATGTATAGATTACAGTTTACCCAGTAAAACTGCTAAAAAAGGACCAATGAAAACAAAGTTTTTTTGACATGATTACTTGTGTATTTGATTGGTTTATTTTAGGAATTAGGTTGAACATTGGGATCATTTACTGAAAATAGCGGATAGTGAAAATCTAAAGGATAAACATACAGCAGAAATATAGTTTTGGTTGTCTGTAGCCGTTGTACAATACGTGTTTTTCATGAATGTTATATTAGGCAGATTAAATATTTTATTCCAAGCCGATTTTTTGTAAAGCCAACTGAATCGAAAATTAAAACAACGTTAAAAACTCTATGTTCGATAATCTTTAGTTTTGCAACTTCATTTAAGAAAGTATGCCGTCTATTGGACGAGAAAAACTACTTAGAAGCAGTAACCGAATCAAAGACAATTATGATATCATAATTAATTAGATGATAGGTTATTATTTTATTTCAAAACCTTGTAACAAAAATGTACTAAATATGTTGATAAACATCGTAGTAACTCTAGTGAATGCTTTTATATTAACAAAATCTTATGGTATAGAGCGCTTCAAGCGCTGCAAGATACTAAATCTGACGTTGTTAGGTTATTTAGCAAAGTAACATGTCTATCGTCACATACACTTGTCTGATCAAAGAACATAAAACGTAAAATTATATATCATTCTTTCGATCACCTGACATAATTATGCCATCATTTGTATAATTCGATAGTAAAAATTATACTGTACTTATCCTAACATTGTAGTATAATTGATCATAAAATATTTAAGATAGTGCTATAATGTTTTGACCAATCAGACGTAATATAAAATAAGACTGCTTGCAATCTAAAACCGGTGTTAACATCCTAAAGCAGATTTTTAAAGGTAAGGAATATTTTTTTTTGATTTTTTTTTGCAATTAAATGTGTTAAGTATATTTTGTTGACGATGTTATATCTAAGTATGTTACATGGATAAGTGAGCGGAAAATTCAAAGTTAATGAATAATACTTCGTAGGCTGTATATTTCAAAGATAATTAAAATTTTATAAAAAAGTATTGTAAAAAATTATGTTAGGTATTTCTTATAAATATTTATTTAAAATTTTTCGTAATACACAAAAAAATAATGTATTGTAAGTAGTCAACATTCATTGAAGAAATTGGTTTAATAGGTATATTATTGGCAAAGTGCGATTACTGGGGAATAAAATGTTTTAGGATTTTTGTGTTATAAGTATTTGTTCATATTAATTCAGCAAGTAATTTTCGGTAACGGTATCTAAAGAAATGTTTTGTCACTTCTGAGATTTGGACTCATGTAGTAGTTATATCACAATTTGAAACCGGTTAGAAACGCCAAGTGTGGTTAGATAACTTTGTCATTAAACTGGCCTGAATATTTTTTTTTGTAATGAAAATATTAGCTTATATTTTAATGCAAAATCCGTGCTAACTAGACAACTTATTAATAGTATAACAGTTATATTATAACTGCATTATAAAAGTAATTATAGTATGTTTATTTCGATACGTTTTTTTTTAGGACTAAATAACATAACAAATTGAAACTTCATTAAGTTTACGCCACTATAAACATCTTATTTAATGTTTATCTCACTCAAAAGGTTTTACGACAGATCACTTAAAACTTATCAAATTAAATAATCACGTGGGGATCACATTTGCATCACTAAGCATGATAGGACATATATTATGTAATGTATATATTATACAAGCCTAGCGTATGCGCTAACCGCGCTGTTACTACTCAATGAAACTGTTGCATTTTAGTGTTTACAACTCACGTAGCTTGTGCGCAAGGATTTTAGTTCGCTCTTCGTGTTTTAAAATTGAATAAGATGATTTCGTACGATAACATTTGCGCAGTTGACGCGCGTCACATAATATTATACAGTCGCTTGGTGAAAAAGCAAAATGTGAGCAGTACTAATTAATCCCTACTTAGGTACTGCTCGCTACAAATTCGCTAGATGTGTACGCACCCTTATTTATTATTCAACTTGAAGTTAAATAATCTTTATTTATTACTAGTAACCTAATTACACTGCGACATTGAACCCGCAATCTGCGAACTTGGACTCAACTGAGCAATTATATTTAATTAGAATTATGTCAAAAGATAACTATTGAATCGAGCGATTCAGCTCGGTTTAAGAACAACAAACAACATGTATCTAATTTATTAAGAACACAGTCTGTAGATGTTGTAGGTATTTATATAATTCGTGAAGACAAACGTTGTCGTCATGTTATCAGCAATTGAAGCTGTCTATAATGTTTATTGCCATAAGTAGCGCAATGAGTTAATTTCATTCATTGATTAATCAACCGCAGTGCACACGCAAATTCATGATGGAAGCAATGATATTTTCAATCTGTTACTTTAGTAACAAGATATAAATAGCTGGTTATCTGGCTATACATTTGCTTGTTTTTATTTGAATTTTTGGGTAACCGTCTTAATCTTCTCGAAACAGAAGCCTCAAAAATATGCTTAAACTAGTTAATTACCATTTTAATTGCGGTAGGTAGTTTATATAATTTTATTATTGTTGACCAAGTAGCCAAAAATATAATGAAAATCAGATTGCTGAAATACATAGAAAAAAAAAATTGACTAAAATTTGAAACTTTTTAAAGACTGTAGAATATAAACGGGTTATTTCCAAAATTTCTAACAGATTCAATTCATAACTTTACATTTTTTTTTTAAATACTTCTCTGTAAATTTGATTAAATCGTGATAGTATTTTTAGACTCGCAATGGAGCAATCGGTGTTTGGTGTGTGGGACTACATAATAATGGGAGCTACCATGGTAGCTTCTATAATAATTGGACTCTACTTCCGCTTTAGTGGAGGCAAACAGAAAACAAATGAGGTATTTATGTGATAAAGTGATATTTCATTAAAATATATTGGAATTTAGAACTTGTTTAAAATTTTCAAATACATAAAACGATTGTCTTTTCAGGAATATTTGCTTGCTGATCGAAATTTATCAATATTGCCTGTGGCCGTGTCTCTGATGGCTTCTTTCTTGTCTGCTATTACTCTGCTTGGAGTATCAGCAGAAAATTATTACTATGGTTTAATATTTTTTGTCGTCAACATATCGCATGGTTTGGCCACTCTATCGCCGGCAAACTATACTTACCAGTATTCTTCGGGCTTCAAAAGACAAGTACCTATGAGTATTTAGAACTTCGATTTGGGCCGCATATTTGGCATCATTAACGTATACCTTACAGATGTTATTATACAATGGGATAGTGTTGTACGCACCAGCAATTGTCCTAGAATCAGTGACTGGACTGGACCGACTCATTTCTATTCTAGTCGTTGGATTAGTTTGTACATTCTATTCCACTCTGGGTGGAATGAAAGCGGTTGTGTTCACGGACCTCTTGCAATCTTTCCTGATGTTTATTGCTGTGCTGTGCGTTGTTATATTTACTTCAATACAAGTAGGAGGTTTTGATGAAATATTTGTCATAGCAAACGAAAGAGGCAGGATTAATTTATTAAAGTAAGTATACTTTTAGCTTTTATGACTTATTTAATTTATAGTAAAAAGTGTTTAAATAGATATTGTTTTGTTCAGTTTCAGTGTAGACCCGACAGAACGTCACACGTGGTGGTCACTAGTAATAGGAGGAATGGTTACTTATTTATCGCTGTATGCTGTAAACCAAACACAGGTACAGAGTATTCGATATTATGGTATAAGATTGCTTATATTCTATATTATGTTACATCCTTCGGTTCCCATGGTAGAGCGTAATATGCTGAGGTGTATGTGATCAACATTAACCTCAGTTAGATAGTAAGCGTTTACAATATACGCATGTACTATACACTTATTTCCCAGAGAAATGCGGAAAACTCTCAATGCCTAATAAATGCATAACAATTCACATGGGCGAACTTTGCTCATGTTACTGAGAGCTATTTTTAAAATTAAGACCCATGTACACCATTTATAATCAAAGATCGTATAAGATATAATATTCATAAATTTTTAAATGCTATAAAACATCATATCGTAGAATTCCTTTGTTTTACGTTTATATGTACTTCCTAGTTTCTATTATCCACACATTCTATTATATT